>NC_061854.1:35507219-35514719 GCF_019202785.1 Penaeus chinensis
TTTGGATATTTCAAGCTGTGTGTTTGTTGTAAATACTGATTCATTTACTACTTTACTTCCCCTATTATTTTCAATATATGATCTGACCTTCTCAATACAAGATAGTGTATTTTCGAACATTTCACCAAGCGTTTAGAAAAGAAAGCTTTGAAAGTAACTTGACTCTTGTATCGTTTTATTTCAGGACTGCGAGATCATCATGTCAACAGATTGGAAAAGTACTTATTGGTTTGGGGCGGAAAGTACAATAATGTTGAAGACGTTCCCGACTTGGTGAGGTGAGTTTTCCTTGGCGCTTTTGTAGGTACTGAACTTAAAAAATGCGTTAGGTTTACATGAGTACATATGTGTTTGCGATGCAGGAGAGATTTTCAATGGACTATATTACTTCCTTTCTTTAGCAAATGATAAGAAAACCTTGTTTTTTTAAGGAATAGTTAGAAGAACAATCCTTAACACATTACAAAAACCTCCTTTTCGTCACCCACAGCCAAGATGTCTTGGAACGCGCCCGCAACAAGGCAAGAATCAAGATCAACATCTGGATGGGCGTCGCCACCCTGCTCGGCTGCGTCTACATGATCTGGTCGGGCAAGAAGGCCCACCGGGAAGGCCAGAGTCTCCTGAACATGAACGTGGAGTGGCACAGGAGAGTCAACGAGGAGGCGAGGCTGGCTAGAGAGAAACAGGGGCGTTTGAATGAAATGCCGCAGCTGTAGAGAGGGACTCTGTGCATGCTAGGCGATGCTGATTTGATTTTTTTGTTTGTTTCGTAAAGCTGGGAGATTGGTAGACTCGTTTCCCTATGTTTTCAGTTTTGGAAGGAGATAAGGAGTGGTGGATCTGGGTTTGTGTTTCTGGTTGTTCTGAGGAGTTGAGGAAAGGCAGTAAGAGAAGAGAATGCTCTGCAGAATACTCTTTTCAGTAGTGGGAAAAGTGTCCTATTTCCCAAATAACCGTTGGATATTTTTTATATACATAGCATATGAATCAGTGCTTTGCAGGCGTGATCATATGACCCAACCGATGACAAAACTAGGTTTGTCTACAGTTTAATGGGCTTTGTCAGAGGAAAAACCATCTTGGTCCTGATTTATACATCTTTATTCCTCCCATCAATTCTTCACAGGAAAGTCTGAAGGAGAGTATCCGCAGTCAAGTAAACCCCAGTGACCTCATTACAACAGTGACATTCCTTACCAACTCCCCCGAACAATGTGCGTTGTGGAAAACAGAGGCGATGCCTTACGATGGATCAGCACAATTCGGAGAAGCGTGTGTGTGTTCAGAATGCGATTCCACGTGGGCTTAGTATGCCCACGCCTTCCTGTCAAGAGGTCCAGTCGCTGCGTTCTCCCTCGCCTCAGAGACTAAGTCTAGATGCTAGTTCTCACACCTAAGTCCATGATGGGGGTTTTAGTGTAAGCTTTTATGCACGCAGCTTTTTTTTTCATTACAGAGGAAGTGTGCAGTCCTCTGTTTATTATCACAACGCAAGAGACTAAAATGGTGTATGTTGTAGTTGATACTTGGTTTTGTGCAACCGCATAGCAACTGGATTTACTATCGCCATCAACCACCTCCGTTGCCTTCGAGAAAGTGAAATTCTACCGTGTACTCTTTCACGTCCTCTAGTATTTAGAATAGTGAGGTATTTTATAATCTATAAAATTATAAGCGTTTTTTAAAAATCAATCTTACCTCATAAGAAGAAAAGAATTGCATCTATGAATTTAAGCTTGGCCTATAATGTGGTGTGCTAGAAAAGAACAAAAGACCGAGGAAGATAACTTGTCCTCAACATATCCTTTTTTGCTGACATTTCTTTGTCCGAGTTGGATGGAAATGAGCAGAATATTTTTTTCACATTATAAGTCTGTCCTTTCAGAGAGACTATCATAGGAAGTGTAACGTATTTTGCCGGCAAAGTAATTATGGTAATTATTAAGATTAGGATTTTGTGATTCTTTATTATATAAAGTGAATTCCGATGCCACCAGGGCAATATTACGTAGGGCCGTGTGAAAACCTGTTTAACAAGAAAACGTCGATGTAAAGAGAAGAAAACTTTACAATATGTTTATCGGTGTATAGAGTATTGTATTGTGAATTTCCATTTCCATTTTCCATTTGTAATACTTTCTTCCGGCGATCACGTCGTGTATTTTGTAAGTATAATGATAATAAAACAATATTTTTTTAAAGATTTTTCTGTACCCATTTTCCATAGCACGCATATCACCTGTTTTTATGAAGCATTGTATTTACTTCATATAGTATTTAACTTTACAGTTTATGAAGACGAAGCTTTACATATGACTCCACAACTGCATGATATATAACAAACGAATGCAACAATGTAAATTATTTTTATATTCGTTTTTCAATATTTTTTTCCAAATCAGGTTAGTACCTTTATTTGATCAAGAAAATGTTGTACAATTTACTCCTGCAAGTCCAGATGACAAATTACTGTAATTACTCTTAATCATTTTTCACTCTTGGCAGAGTTCTAACATCATACACGATAGAATACTAGATAGAGGCAGACAGACAGACAGACAGACAGACAGACAGACAGACAGATAGACAAACCAACAGACAGACAGACAGACAGACAGACAAACCAACAGACAGACAGACAGACAGACAGACAAACCAACAGACAGACAGACAGACAGACAGACAAGACAAACAGACATAGACACAGGCACAAACACAAAAAGAGTGAGACAGAGAGTAAGAGTAAGAGAACGAGGGACCTTACACACAAACACTTATCATATGAAGCTTCCATAAACATTTCCCTTGAGAGAAAAAAAGAATATGTATATACATAAACAAACAAATTCTAACAAGAGTTTGGGGAGATAAGAAGTTAAAACAAATAAGGTAAAGGAGAGAAAATCGAACAAATATACGCATCTGTGTCAGTTCAGAGTTCAGTAATCTTTAAGCCAGTAAAGTAACACGCGATCGGCGGTGAGAGAGAGAAAAAAAAAATATTCATATTTCTAATAATTTAACTTGAGACCCCCCCCCCCCAAAAAAAAAAAAAAAAACGCAGAAGATACACAAAATCCAAAATTTTGAGTAAGAACAAAAATTTAAGTTATGCTATTCGATAGGAAACATGAATGTAGAGGATTTCGAAATATACTTATATAATTTCTCGTTATAAATTTAGAATTAATTTATAAAAAAAAAAAAAAGTGAGTGAGAGAGTGAGTGTGTGTGTGTGTCTGTGCGTGTGTGTGTGAGAGAGAGAGAGCGAGAGCGAGAGAGAGAGAGAGAGAGAGAGAGAGAGAGAGAGAGAGAGAGAGAGAGAGAGAGAGAGAGAGAGAGAGAGAGAGAGAGCGAGAGCGAGAGAGAGAGAGAGAGAGAGAGAGAGAGAGAGAGAGAGAGAGAGAGATAGAGAGAGAGAGAGAGAGAGAGAGCGAGAGAGAGAGAGAGAGAGAGAGAGAGCAACTGTTCACGTGTACATGTCGTGATGCGCATGGGAAAAGGTTTGTGCGTGCGTCCGTGTGTTTGCTTGAAAGTGCTCGACGTTATGTAGCTGTTCAGCTGCAGGCATATCAATCTGTTTGTCCGTCCACCTGTCTATCATTAATTGTTCGCTAGATAGATAGATACACAGAGAGATAAACACAGGCACATACATGAATAAACATTTCTGAATCTGAGCTGCCCGCCTGTGCTTGCCTGGACGAAGGAACGCAAAGACATTCGCATATACCACCGTGCATACGCGAGCTTCCGTGCCGACGCGCCCTTCCCCCTTCCGCCGCCTACATTGACACGTGTAAATTTGTAAACAAACCCACGTGGCTTTGTTTTTGTTTTCGTCGTCGCATCTTTACTTCGTCTTCGCACTTTTATTTTAAATATATTTCATCGTTAGTCTATTTCCACTGGCATATACACCTCACTACGCCTTAAGAGAGCGGCTTCTTCCCAAAGCAGCGTTAACGTTTCCAGCGCGCCCGCCCGCCCGCACCGCGGAGGGGGCGTGGCAGCCGCGAGCCAAGGCGAGAGCCGCACCAAGGGGCTTTGAGCTGTAATTCCTGCGGCCCAGACGTGTACGTGCCAGAAGTCACAGGATGGCGGCGGCGGATCCTTCCTCGCTCCAGGAGCAGCCAGCACGGCATTCACTCCCGGGAGCTCGAGGAAGAAGGTGGCACAGGCTGAGAGTTAGTCAGACATGGCGCTGCGAGGGACACTGGCCAGACTGCCTCCTCTGTGGTCTCCTGCTTTGACCACAAGTCCAAGAATCCTCACGGCTCCTGCCAGGCACACCCACAGCACAGAGGACAAGCTCAAGGATATTATCCAGGCCGCCCCTGCAACTGTGGCTGCGTGTGGTGGTGCCACTCCTGCGGGAAAGCTGGGTCAGTGCCATTTCTTATTCTCGCTTGTAATCCATACTCGGTAGTTAGTGAGTCTGTTACTTGGGGATCGTTAGGTAATAGTTGTTAGTGTGCTTTATTGAACCTTTTTCAGACTGGATTTTCAAGTATATGCCCTGGTTACAGCTGACATAGCCATAGTGCATTGAAATCTTGCGGTTCCAGAACGTGAATACATCACTTCGGTGAAATTCACGAAACTACTAATCTACCCTTGGACTTTCGACATCACTTGTTGTAGATACTTAGTGGTTATGAAAGGAAATTGTTTCATGTGACAGTTTGATTTTTATCTGTCGTGAATAATTATTTTCAAAATTCAGAATCAGCTTTGTTACCAGTAGGAATAGCAGCGGTTTCTCTAGTGAAGTTGCTTAATTTTTGTGACGATAATACTGATTATCAAGAGAGGAAATAGAAAATTTAGGCAATTTCCTTTCATTTTAGGTTTTCCAATTACACTTTGTAATCACACGTGGTAATTGATTTCAAAAAGGAAATAGGAAGGCAAATTTTGCAACAAAACATTTTCTACTTAGGTCATTGACAAGCATTTGATTAATGAATTTTATTTTGATTTGTTTTAATGCAGTATAAAATATATAGTTATACATAGTTTGAATACAAGAATTACACACATTAAAGAACTTATAATAAACCTGTATCTTGGAGTGCAATTATAGTGTCAACTTTACAAGGTATCTTTAATAGATAAATACAGTCAATATGTCAATGCTGTTCCTCTCTCTCTCTAGAACAATGACCTTTTGGGTAAAAAGAAAAGCAAGCTTTCTTTCCTTTTGTTTTTACTTTTTTATTCCATTTGTGTGCCACCTTGTGAAAGGTTCTTCAAGGATTAGCGGGCCTTCTGATTCCAGGTTGAGTTACAGCTACAGTGTAAATACCGTGTGCAAGTGTGGTTTTTTTATGCAAGTGTATATACACGTGTGTGTGTGTTTGTTTTTTTGTTTTTGCATGTTTATGTACATATGTGTGTGTGTGTGTGTGTTTGCATGTATGTATGTATGTATGTATGTATGTATGTATGTATATGTATTTATATATGTATATTTATGTATATGTATATGTGAATGCATATGCATATGTATGTACATGTATGTATATATGTGAATGTATGTGTATGTATGCCTGTGTGTCTGCCTCCCTAAGTTTGTCTGCCCTTTCTCTGCAATTTAAAAGTCTCTCTCTAAATCATATAATGTTATGCCTTTCTATACCTTTTGAATAAACATTTAAGATACACGGAATCACGTTGGGAGACTTTGCATAAAATCATTTTTCTTTTGTCTTGTTTCCTGTCTCACTCTCTGCCCATATTTAATTGTTTTAGGGAATATAATTCGGCACATTGATAATAAGGACTTGTAGTTAGCACAGGAGTCATTGACTTACTGGATAATTATGTTAAAAGCAATATGAATTTTGCATATATATGTTGTTGTTTGTCATCTCACACACACACACACACACACACACACACACACACACACATACATGCACATACAGGTACATGCACATACACGTACATGCAAACACATACACACAGACACACCCAAACACACATACACACATACATACACACACACACATGCACATACACACATACATACACATACACTCACGCACACATACACATACACACACACACACACACACATACATACACATACACTCACGCACACATACACATACACACACACACACACACACACACACACACACACACACACACACACACACACACACACACACACAAACACACACACACACACACGCATACACATATGGATATATGTATATATGTATGAATATATGTATATATGCATATGTATGTATATGTATGTATATATGTGTATATATATATGCATATAAGTACATATATATATATATATGTACTTATATATATGTATATAAATATATATATATATATATATATAAATATGTATTTTGTTTGCATTTTTATGCTGTAAACCATTAGGGACATCTATTCATTTATCATTTGAATGTGACTATGTTTCTGTTGCAAGTAAATTTTCATGTTTAGTAGCCAAAAGCTGAAAAGAAGACCTTTAA
Organism: Penaeus chinensis; assembly: GCF_019202785.1. NCBI lineage: Eukaryota > Metazoa > Arthropoda > Malacostraca > Decapoda > Penaeidae > Penaeus > Penaeus chinensis. Next base: position 35,513,720 of record NC_061854.1, read on the forward strand.
GGAAAAAAATGTGCTGATGCAATTTTGTGTCCTGCGTATGACCATAAACTGCATCCAGTGATGAGACTCTCGTTCGGGAGATCTGGAGTTTTATGGAAAGTGGAGCTTCCCTTAATCATCACTGCCCCCAGGTCCTCTCTCACCCAGAGGGGTAGCCCCTGAAAGGGTCCCAGATATGGAGTTACATATCCTAATGTTGGGTAGCAAAAACATTAGTACCTAGAACTGTCGGAAGAACCTTTTCGATGGTCAACGGTAGTTCCAAGGATAACAGTAGGCAGGTCAGTTATCCTGACTTTGGCTGCTGTTCTGCGGGTGGAGTAGTTCACCTATTAGCCTCTCTGTACAACCATGATAATGCAACCTAACTATAATTATGTCCTCGGCAAACAGGGCGCTTTAATCCATAATCAAGGTAGTCTAAGCCCGGTGGGGCTAGACTACCTTGATAAAGCATATCACAGTGATAAAGCATATCACGGTGATAAATCATATCACGGCGAGGCCGTACCGTCATCATGCTATACTGAAAGAGTCAGCAACACTGAAGTAAAAAGAAGAATTAATATAAATGAAGCATGGGCAGACGATCTTGCCAGAAGGGAAATGAGATTTTCTGGACACATCATGAGAGGGTCTGGAGACCAGCTCAGTCCTCGAAGGAATGGTTGAAGGAAAGTGTGACAGAGGAAGGCAAAGAAGAACTGGGGGAAAAACATCACATAATGGAGTCAAACCAACGTGCTTGGAGATGCAAAGAGAAAAGCTGAGGACAGAGATAGTTGGAGGCAACTGGTTGCCAACCTCCGGACCGGAGATGGTACTGGATGATGATGATGCAATTTTAGAGAAAATAAAGCTGTTGTTCTTATTAATGGTTTAAACCTTTCAGGACTGAGAGACCACCACGTTAATAGACTGGAGAAATACTTGCTGGTTTGGGGTGGAAAGTTCAAAAGTGTTGCTGATGTTCCTGAATTAGTGAGGTGAGTTTTCCTTA
>NC_061854.1:35519719-35527219 GCF_019202785.1 Penaeus chinensis
CTATTACTATTACTATTACTATTACTATCACTATTACTATTACTATTACTATTACTATCACTATCACTATCACTATCACTATCACTATTACTATTACTATTACTATTACTATTACTATCACTATCACTATCACTATTACTATTACTATTACTATTACTATCACTATTACTATTACTATCACTATCACTATCACTATCACTATTACTATTACTATTACTAATACTAAACATTACTATTACTATTGACACCTAATACCATTCCTGTTCCTATTACTAATCCTACTGCTTTTGCTATTATTACTTCTACTTATATTTCTGTTCCGGTTTCTGTTTCTGTTACTACTACTACTACTGCGACTGCGACTATAACATCTAATATTTACTATTTACTATATCTATTACTATTTGTTACTAATTTTATTACTATAGCTATTACTAAAACAAATCACTATGACTATTATTTTTGTCATTATTATTATTATTATTATTATTATTATTATTATTATTATTATTATTATTATTATTTTTATTATTTTTATTATTATTATTATTATTATTATCACTATTATTTTTACTATTATTATAATTATTATTTTAATTACCATTAACATTGCTGTTGCTATTAATAGCCAATTTTGCTAAACTTCTCTATAGTGTAAAAAGGAAAGGGGTGTCTGTATTTCAGTAGATTCCGTGGACTTCAACATCTCCCTTTTTTCGCAGGATTGAGGGATCATCGAATCAACAGGTTTGAGAAATTTTTGATGGTGTGGGGAGGAAAATACAAATCGATGGATGAAGTGCCAGAGTACATCAGGTGAGCCATTGGGGATTTTTTGTGTGCGATGATTACTGATGTGAATGAAAGAATGAAAGGAGAAAGAATTTGTTAGTGATTTAAGGAGAATTTTGTTATATATTCTTTATTTATTTATTTATTTTTTTTTTTCTTCTTCTTTTTGTATATATGGAAGTTATATGGTCATATGGAAGAGGCAATATATTTATAGTATTTAGAACATTACTGTGGGATTTTTAAAAGTATTGTTCACAAAAAAAAAATCTTTGCCTTGTTGGCACTCTGGCACTGTAGATTTTTTTTTTTTTTTTCAATTGAATTTGTTTCAAGATTCAACCATTTATTGTTTCATGGGACTGGTTGTTTTGGATTATTGATACTAAAGCTTTTTTCGATTTTAAAGAATGCCAGTTTTTTATAATGATGTAAAACCCCTTATATGCTATGATATTATTTTATTTAAAAAATTAGTATTTATTTTCTTTATTTTTTTTGTGACTGGGGAGTTTTCTTGGCCCCTTCCATATGCAGTTAGTTATTCTTACATTTTCCCTTTAAAAAAGACCATATTGTAATGCACTTTGAGCTTGGAATAAGATTGAGCCTTCATTTTGACACAGATTAGATAAAGTCTCCTTTATTTCTGAAAGTGAAACATCACGAGAGTTAAAGCTATACTTGGAAGTGATGGTCTTTGATTAGCTCTAAGGCAAACTTGTTAATATAAACTGGTACCTTTATTTCATTATAGACTAATGCCAGCAGATGTTCATGTTTTAACCCAATGCCGCCAGGGAAAATGAAAAAAAAATGATGACTCTGCTAGTGCTTAGTCGCAAAGGAGTCAATTGATAGACCTTGTGACCTTACCTGATTTGAATTGGCGGGAAAAACGTGTTTTACTAGTGCTATGAATATCAATGGTGTTATTTTTATTATAAACATTATAATTATTATAATGATTTAAACATAAGTAACAGCAAGATAAGATGACGTAAAATATTTTTGTAAATCAAAGAAAATGGTAAACGAGCGAGACAGGCAGTACTCGTAATTGGCTCATTGGTGACTTAGTACAAGTGTAGCCATCTTTGTGTAAAAACAATCAAACAAGTAACTCACAGTGGGCATAGCTTGTACGTACACGTCGTGCCTGTCGGCATTGGGTTAATAACTTGAGGTACATGTTCTTCTTTGTGTGTACATATGCACTGCACAGATACACACAATACTATTAATACAATGCCTCTGGGAAAATGCTGCTGCTGTGTGTGTGTGTTTGTGTGTGTGTATGTGTGTGAAATGTCTCTGCACATAGATGCCTTGGCTAGTGCTTAGCCACAAAGGAGTCAATTAGTAGACCTTGTGACCTTACCTGATTTCACCTTCCCTTAAATTAGTGGGATAAACATATTTTTTACTAATGCTACGAATACCAATGGTGGTATTTTTATTATATATATTATAATCACTATAATGCTATAGACATTAGTAACAGCAATACAAGATAAAGTAAGATATTTTTGAAAATCAAGGAAGAGGGTAAACAGGCGAGACAGGCCGTACTCGTAATTGGCTCGTTGGTGACTTCGTACAAGTGTAGCCATCTGTGTGTAAAAACAATTGATAAAGTAAACTCACAGTGGGCATGGCATGTACGTACATGCCATGCCCATTGGCTTTGGGTTAACCTCAGATGCCAACACATCAGTAAAAATTATCAACCAATGTGTCAGTCACTTGGCTACATATACATTTCCCTCTTTCCGCCTTCAAGCCAAGACTCATTGGAGCGCGCCCGCAACAAGGCAAGAATCAAGATCAACATGCTAATGGGCTTGGCAACACTGATTGGATGCTTCGTCATGATCTGGTCGGGAAAGAGGGCACAAAGAGAAGGGCAGACGGTCGTCAAGATGAATGAGGAATGGCACAGGAAAATGAAGGAAGAAGCCAGTAAGGCCAAAGGTAGTGCAGAAGGGGATAAAGCATCTTAGAAGCGTGTTAGGTTCGTATTGAGAGTTGTTGACTGTTAGTGATGTGAATTATTATATTTGTAGAGGGAGGGCAATGGTGATATGTAAATTGGTAGAATGTATATAATACTCTTATTTTATGTGCCCTGGTTTGAGTAGCAAAGTGAAATAACCTAGGTAACGTATATTTTTAAAGGGTAATGTAACTATCAAAAATTAATATTAATTTTCAATACACATGTATATATATATGCAATATTATCCTCTGGCATGTATTTTATATATTACACAATTCCTTTTTTTTATAACAGAAAGCAAATGTAAAGTTATTTACCCTAAGCATTATTTTGTTCTAGCATGCTCCTTTAACTATTATTGTTAATTTTAATTATTATTATTAATATATATTTTTTTTTCATCGTTATCAGTTTGTATGTGAGGAATAAACTGTAAAACATAGATTATTGAAAGATGTCAATGAAAATGTGAAACATCGAGATTTGTCTTTTATTTATCTGCGAAAAAAGAAATTCACGGGGGAACTTTTGAGCTTTTGTTTCATCTTCATACTTCAGGCTAACCTTTGATTTATGTTAGTTACTTCAGATCATAACATTCTAGCCAGATTTTCTTAGAGTATGGTGATTCAGTCAAGATACTTGACAGTATTTTCTGTATTTTGATTTTTAAATAAAATTATTTGGCCACAGAGTTCTCTTCAGAAATCTTTTTCTCATGGACCTGCAAGATGTATTTGTATACTTAAAATAAAAATTTGAAGATCCTTGTACTCTGGGATGACTGTGTCTGTAGATTTTTTCTTAACCTTCTCATGTTGGATGACTTCTTTATCACATCATAACAATACTGTCACTTATGCCAGCCGACATGCTATCCCATAATGTGCAGTTGAGCCAACTCTTAAGTTGCGCATTAAATAGTTGTTCACCTCTCTGTGCTCGACTGCATTCATTGAGGAGAAACCCTTCCAAAGGCTGGAGATTGATAGTTTTACAGTATGTAATTTATTAGTGTGGAGACTTGACCAGAAAGATTGCCATCGATTATACAAGAAGGCCTTAAAGTGTGGGTAATAATCCGTGGCTGGGATACGTGAGAAACGTGGTTGGTATGATGTGGATATAGTGGCGTAGCGTGCTAGAGTATCTGCCTGTTCATTGCCAGGGATTCCAACATGGCTGGGCACCCAGCAGAATTTGATTGTTTTATGGTGTGTGGACAGGTAGAACAACCAGTTCTGGATCTTACAAACAAGGGGGTTGGTCGAGTTGAGTCATACAAAATGTTTCTTTGAACTATTTTATTATAAATTTATTGTAAAAAGTTTTACTTCTGCTAATAGGTAAATTACTTGTGTTTGTTAATCACCACTTTTCCCTGATTTTATAGCTTTAGAAAAGCTCTCTGGTGCATATATTTTCTGCAGCCTTTGTGTTAGAACCATACCCTTTCCCTTACAATTTGGGACAAGGTCAGATTCTATGCCAGTGAATTTACTGGTAAGATTTAATGCTAATTTTGATGATCTTCATATTTACAGCCTTATTCACTTATTATACTAGTTATATAAATAATAACTTTTTTAAACAATACTGTAGTCTTCTTTTCTTTTTTTTTTTTGTAATATGATGTTTCAAGTAACATCGAACAGAGCATTTCTAAAACACCATCAATGAAAGTGATCTGCATTGCCAAGTATTTAAAGCTGAATAAAACAATTTTTTTTATTAATGTTTCAGATGGATTTGATAATTATTTATATATGAATAATCATTATCTGTATTCTTTATTGAAGTTTAAAAATAATTTACTCAATTCCCTTTGATTTTACATGTTACTTTTGATCTTCACAAATGTGAACTATATTCATTGACAAATGTAGAAAAGGTATGAATGAGAATGAATAATGAATATGAATATGTATTTGACCGGTTTTGATTATATATTTGTCAAAAATACATGTATTTCTGACAAAGATATAATTGAAAGCAGTCAAATACATCTCTTGTATTGTGAAGATATTAATTCTCATTCATACCTTTTCTACTTGTATTTTTGATAGGTTAAAATAGTTAATTTATTGACAAAGACTATAATTCCTGTCTTTTATTCAACTTGTTTTTTTCATATCCGATAAAGGAATCATTGAAAGTAAAACACCATTGGTTTTAATGAATGTTACACAATTTTTATTTAGATAACACCATGTATATGTTGCTTGACATTTTCAACATTTGTGTTTTGTGTGTATGTGTTTCATGTGTGTCATGTATGTGATGTATAATGTATGAAAACATACATTTTTTTTTAATCATTAATATTTATAAACTTTTTAACAATACAGTAACATAACAGAACTATATATAAGCAAATACATAGGCACTTCACCAATATTTAATTCTTAGATTATAATAAAATATAAATGGGGAAAAAAAAAAAAGAAAGAAAAAGACAGTACTCAGAAAAATGAAAAGGTAGTAAAGGTACATGCAAAAATAAACACCTGTCCTTATTGGACAAAAGGAAAGAAACATAAGATTACTAAACCTTAACCCTCTTGTACTGACTGGATGATATTCCAGTCATGTCATAATAAACTGGGTCAAATGTTGGGAGAAAAGCACCCATTCCATAACAGTCAAGCCTGCTCCAAAATATGCAGGCTAAATATTTATGCTTTTTTTTTTTTTTAATTTTTTTTTTTATAGCCTTGAGGGGATTGAGATTAAGGTATACAGTCTCTTTCTAACCTCATTTCCTAAAACAGAGAACAGACAAAACTGTAGAGACTGAGGTAAATGTGTTTCCTGTACTGAAAGCACATAAAGCCTGGCGTGTGGCTTGGCATGGCACGTAGATATCCCAGTGTGTGTGGGTTAATACTTTATTAACCCATTCACAACCGGAGGACATCCAGTCATGTCATGGTAGACTGCCTTGATGTCCAAAGTATGCATAAAGCCTCTTTCATCTTTGTTATCTAATCAATTGAGCATGGAGGGCATAGAGAGCAGGGTAATTTTGTTTCCCACACTTCTAATTTTCCCCTTAAGCAGCTGACTGTGTGTGTACCCCAATGTGTGGTTCAGCATGTTGCCTGGGGCTCTTGTGAGTGGTTCAAAAAGGTGTATGGGCACCTCCCTCCTTGGAGAAAATATAGCAGGCTGACTTCAAGCTGGAAAGGGAATAATCACTTCTACTGTGAGACATATATGACATTTTCTTATTATTAACCTCTAAAGTCATTTTTACCATGCTCTTGGCAGGCTGATTAAGAACTGGTGGGATTTTCCCCCCCACAACTTTTCCCATTACGAATTATTGTCCACTAATATCTGGTACTGTTTGCCAAGTGTCCTCCATCCATAACCAAATAAAAATATTACTCCCCATTCCCTTACTCTGGTATATCTCCACTGCCCAAACCAATTACATCATGCATTCTGGCTCTACCTTCTTGTGAATGAACCGCAATGCATGAAAAGTTGTAATTCTGGTGCTGCATGGCATATTTCATCCAGCCAATAAACCCAAGACCCTTTCCTCCTCCTACATTCCTCACTCATATACTATGATGTATCATAGCATTACCTCCTGGTATATTATCTTTTTACTATTCATACATCTAGATACTTATAAAAATACAGCTACAAAGATATTTCATTGTTGTACGTGAAAATGTTTTATGTTTTATTTACATATTCATAGTAATCTCTCCTCATTTTCATTCATACATGATAACTTATTTCAATTTTGTGCTCTACTGACACTCCTATTTGAGATAAGGCAATGAAGTATACATTTTCTGGTGCATAATATTGAGCTCTCAAAATGAAATGAATAATCATTTCTTTTTTGTGTTTGGTGGGACAAACAAGCTAGAAGTTTTAAATTTTTTATGGATAATTTTTTCTTTGTACTGGGTAGCAGTTATTTCTAAAGAATGGAAGAAGTAAGGACACAATTATTTGTAAAGAATGCAAGAAGTAGGGTTTTTGTACATTGATTTCAACCATGAGAAGGCTGGTATCTCAAAAAACAAAACACAAAATATTAGAACCAGTACTGGTGCATTTGTACTTCAGTAATGAAAACAAGTCACAATTCAGACCAAAGGTATATTTCACTCTAGGACCAAGAGGTACTGATGAAAGAAACACTCCTATTAATGACAAATTAATTAATACTGAAGTTGTGTGTAAACTAAAGCTAGATAAACTGAGGATAAACACCCATAATAAGTTCATGACACAAGTAATGCAGGATACGGGAGGTAGTACTTATAATCAACGTATTTCAAGTAAATATCCCACTGGGAGAAACAAGTGTAATACAATTTGTGAGAGATATTGCAAAGTAAATCTGTTACATATTCATCCAGTTGTAAGATTAGTTATCTGAAATTAACCCAATGGCTGTGGATACGTTTCCTGTTCAATGTAGTTTTTTGTGAATTTTGTTATAAACAGATGGCTTAACCAAGAAGTCAATTAGTCAGCCCTTGTGACCCCACCTGGTTTCCCCATTAATTGAATTTGTGATTTTTTTTTTTTTTCTAATACTATCAATACATTTAGTGTTATTATTATTGACATTACAATTATTATAACATGATTAAAATAGTTATAACAATAAAAGATAAAAAGGAATCTTTCCAAAAATCAAGTAAAAGGGTAAACAGTAGTGATGGGTAGGACTAAAGCCT
>NC_061854.1:35534719-35544719 GCF_019202785.1 Penaeus chinensis
GAAAGGACATAAGAAAAAACACTGAAGAGGAAGGTTCCTGAATTCCTACACTATCATCCTTAAAAGGCCTCAGTGTGTGTGTGTGTGTGTGTGTGTGTGTGTGTGTGTGTGTGTGTGTGTGTGTGTGTGTGTGTGTGTGTGTGTGTCTGTTTGTGTGTGTGTGTCTGTGTGTGTGTGTGTGTGTGTGTGTGTGTGTGTGTGTGTGTGTGTGTGTGTGTGTGTGTGTGTGTGTGTGTGTGTGTGGGTGTGTGTGTGGGTGTGTGTGTGGGTGTGTGTGTGGGTGTGTGTGTGGGTGTGTGTGTGGGTGTGTGCGTGGGTGTGTGTGTGTGTGTGTGTGTGTGTGTGTGTGTGTGTGTGTGTGTGTGTGTGTGTGTGTGTGTGTGTGTGTGTGTGAAGGGTATATATTAACGCCTTAAACATATGGTTTAGCAGGAGTAGTGTAACAGGTGGTTGGCTTAACTTCGTTTATTGAGAAGCGTAAGCAACACAGATATTCACATGGATACATGTCTTCTAAGGCTTAGTGCTTGGTCTGTCCGGAGGGCGGGCGCGCTGGAGCCAGCCTGACCTGAAGTGGCCGGCAGGACTCTGTGAAAACGACTCTCTGAAAGGACTGAGGCTGACCTGGGTCATCCTGAGCCTTAAGTACTGGTGGGTGCGTGGGGCACGTTGGGGCGCCTGCAGTGAAGCCACGCGTATACTTGCTTCTGTACGCCACGTGGAAGCTATTTATACATACTTATAGTGTGTGTGTGTGTGTGTGTGTGTGTGTGTGTGTGTGTGTGTGTGTGTGTGTGTGTGTGTCCTCTCTCACCCTCTGGGTGAGAGAGGACCTGGGGGCAGTGATGATTAAGGGAAGCTCCACTTTCCATAAAACTCCAGATCTCCCGAACAAGAGTCTCATCACTGGATGCAGTTTATGGTCATACGCAGGACACAAAATTGCATCAGCACATTTTTTTCCTTAAAGGTCTTCTTTTCAGCTTTTGGCTACTAAACATGAAAATTTACTTGCAACAGAAACATAGTCACATTCAAATGATAAATGAATAGATGTCCCTAATGGTTTACAGCATAAAAATCCAAACAAAATACATATTTATATATATATATATTTATATAAATATATATAAGTACATATATATATATATGTACTTATATGCATAATTATATACACATATATATACATATACATACATATGCATATATACATATATTCATACATATATACATATATCCATGTGTGTATGTGTGAGTGTGAGTGTGAGTGTGTGTGCGTGTGCGTGTGTGTGTGTGTGTGTGTGTGAGTGTGTGTGTGTGAGTGTGTGTGTGTGAGTGTGTGTGTGAGTGTATCTGTGTGTATATGTGTGTGTGTGTGTGTGTGTGTGTGTGTGTGTGTGTGTGTGTGTGTGTGTGTGTGTGTGTGTGTGTGTGTGTGTGTGTATGTGCGTGCGCATGCATGTGTCTATTTGTATGTGAGTATGTGCAGTCACGCGAATGTTTGTACTTCTGCAGGCCTACACACACCACCAAAATTTAAAACAACAGATAGAATTATAATATACATACTGCCTCTTGAACAATGTGCAAAATTATCTGCATCGAAAAGTAACCCTTTGTGCTAGCATGGTGTGACATGAATGCCATGTCTATGTCAATCAGTACTCTTATCTATCACAAATTTCTCTTTTATTTTTTTATTTTTTATTGCTATGTTTTAATAACATTATAAGAATACAAAATTTAAGGAACTGGGAAATTATATGAGGTCACAACAGGCCTACTAACTGACTCCTTGGTGGCAGAGTACTTGTGGTGCCATCTGTGTGCAACAAAATTCACCCAAATCACAGTGGACAGTACATGTACCAGCATACAAAGGGTTCAGGAGATTAAATGGAAGATCATAGGGCATACAAGGGTGGATCCAGAACTATTCTGAAGGGGGGGGGGGCAGTTGATAAAGGGGGGCACTTATAAAACTTTGGTAATTGATTGATATTGTACCATCACTATGTTACTGTATGAAATCAGTTTAGATTACACCATAAGTCATGCTCACTTTGAGTGGTTTGAAAATTGTTTATGGAGTTTTAGCCATGCTACTTTTTATATCCCACTGCTACCTCGACAGAGAAAGATTGTCATTCTATGTTTTATAATGATTTGACAGTGAGAATGATAATTGCCAATTATATGTTTCGTTTTTGGATGATCCGAGGACAATAAAGCCCATGAGGTTCCTCCATCAGTATATCAAATGTCATTTCATAGAAAAGGGGCACCACACTTCCAACAGGAGGCGCCAGACCAGTTACAGAGCAGCGAGGGGGGGAGGCAACTGCTCCCAGTTGCCCCCCCCCCCTAAAACCGTCACTGCAGCCATATATCGTTCAATCCCACATAATCCACATACTACAAGTGGTATCCAGCATAATATCCCAGCAGCAAAAATGGAATACAAACACTCAGCGAGGAAGGTTTTTCGAGTTACTATGGGTATTTCCGATGAGAAACATACGTACTTATATGTGATGTCTTTGATACACACATGTGCACACACATGTGCACACACACACACACACACACACACACACACACACACACACACACACACACACACACAAAAAAAAAAAAAAAAAACTCGCCTGGTTTAACGGCATGTCGTGGCCAACCATGGATCGAAGGCAATAGATCACAGCGGACACTGTGATGGCTCTTGGGGCATTGCAGTTTCCCCCACACTTCAGGACCTGTTCCACTTTGAGGAAAGAACAGTTTGTTGAAAAAGGGAGCATTACACATAACCCCTTTTTTATATGAAAAAGAGAGAGAGAGAGAGAGAGAGAGAGAGAGAGAGAGAGAGAGAGAGAGAGAGAGAGAGAGAGAGAGAGAGAGAGAGAGAGAGAGAGAGAGAGAGAGAGAGAGAGAGAGAGAGAGAGAGAGAGAGAGAGAGAGAGAGAGAGAGAGAGAGAGAGAGAGGATAAATAAATAATATATATATATATAATTATATAAAGAAAGAAAGAAAGAAAGATAAAGAAAGAAATAAACAATGTACAAATTGATAAGAATGATCCCAACACTCCATATGATACTATACATATCACCCACACCTACTGGACAGAGTACCAAAGAGACCACACTTACCTGAAATCAAAGACAGCCGTTCCCCTTTCCACATCGATGTCTACACTCAACTCGATGGGTGAGCCATCATCCATGTAATCAATCGCATGCAACGAGGATGAACCCGTCTTCAATCGCACTCTTGAACCTACTTCGCGCAGCAGGTCCTGGACCCCTAGCTTAGCACTCGTTTGTATGTGGCCCATGTATGCCTGGACCACGTCAAGGGTGTAGTAGTCAATCAGTTCGTTCACCAACTGGATGCCCTGGGGTTAAAACAGGTTCAGTAGACATTTTCTATTTTTCATTTTTCTCTTGTGGGTGTCTTTGTGCATTTGTGTATTTTTGTTATGTTGGTAAAAATACCCTTTTAACCCGATTCTGCTGGGTCACACCTTCCAGCATCATAACAAACTGCTCAATCTGTGGAGTGCGGCTGTACGCCACGGCGATGCACCAAAGCACAACAAGCGGAGCGCTCAGCTTGATGTAGCGAACTCCCGCACTCATAGTCGGCGAGTTGCCATTAATCTCCAGAGCGTAGATTTTTTAAACATTTTCTTAAACAGGCAGTAATGGGTTAAGACATAACTGGAACAATACCCTTAACTTATGTGCAGCCAGCCATTAAAGGCTGGCTGCAGCAAGTATGTACATGCCACCTTCTGGCAAGCAGTTAGACCAGAAAAGCTGTTTGGCTTAGGAGACTTCCAGTTTAACTTTAAAAATTCTGTCTCACTGATACAATATCAAGGCTAGCAAAGCCTTTAGGATTAATTATGAAGCTTAACATTTTTTAGGGGGTATCTTGTAGTCAAGAATTAGCTTCAGAATAGATTTGAAATAAAGATGCTAACTCTAAGAAAAAGTTGATAGAACAGCAGGTCATATTTGTAACATAATATAAAGTAATTTGCATTCAACTCCTACCTTGTGATTAGCAGCAACTTGCGCTCGGAGGTCTGACAGGTTATCTCTGAGGTTGCGAGTACCTGATGAGCCCTCTATCTTGCCTGGAGCGTTTAGGGCTTCAATAAGGTTTTTCTCCTAGTGAATAAAACCATTATTAAGACATATTTACATTCAAAACTTTGGTTAGAAATTGTACTATGACACTAATATAAATAATATTTAAAGTATCTATCATATCTGATTCTTGAATTGTAATATTTGACATGTTATTACAAGTAATGTAAAATAAATTTCATCTCTCCCTCAGTTATTTAAACAATCTGGGAAAGAGAAACGCAAACACACACACACACACAAAATCTCTATACACAACCAGAACCAGAAAAAACAATCTTTCCAACTCTTCCCCCCAAAGTTACTCCAAAACCAAGATAAGGAAACCAAAGACAAATCAAACAAGGAACATTAAAAATAAATAAACAAACACACTGAAACTCCAGAGCCAAGCCCTCACCTGAAACACCCCCTGGTCGACCAGCTTGAACGTCAGGAATACAGCGCCTTCTTGGTGGATGGAGGTCGAGTGTGGGGGCATAGAACCTGGCGTAATGCCACCAATGTCCGCATGGTGTCCTCTGCTGGCCACATAGAAGACCGGCTTGTGAACACCCCTGTGGTAAAGGCATGGGTGCTCAGAATTTTGAACACGAGGAATTGCATTAGAGCAAGCAGTCAAGCAAAAAGAGATGCAAATGGACTGAATCTATTTTATCCATTATTCTGATTCTATTATCATTGTTTTTTCTGTTGAGAACTACATGTGCCATTTTCTCAGAGGCAGAAAATGTTCAGAGTCAATAATGGCACTCGCATCTAGATACTGCATCTTCATCAGAGTTATGGAATTCTGTTGAAAATGAAATACTAAAGTGTTAATAACATACACTTTATATTACTCTTTTCTGTCATTTGTAAAAATATTACTTACAGAATACCAGTGAATCTAAAGCATTTCCAAGTAAGACCTATGTCTTATAGTTATATTAAAAATACCCCCATCACCAGTGAAGGAAAGCAGTAGCTCCCAAAATTAATTCTCAGCAAAGAAAGAAAACTACTAGATAACGCAAGGTTTCAGCACCCCATAACCCTTTACTAGACACTTAAATAAATCCTTACTTGAAGATGCTTGATAATCTCACCAGCACCATGTGGCTTAACGGACACACTCACTTTCGGAAGACGGGTGTGATAACTGTGAGGTCGGGCAAATGGGAGCCACCGGCAGAAGGATGGTTTGACAGCAGCACATCTCCATCCCTCAAACTATCACCCAAAGCTTGTAGCTGTTACACATGTATGTGATGAGTAGATGGAAAGTATGTGATGGGCTTTATATACACTGGTATTGTTACTGCTTTAAGTTTAACTATGATCACTACTAATATCAGCAACATTAGCATTATTTATATCATGATTACCATTGCTTTTAATGTTATCATGATCACTACAATTTTAATTTCTTCAACATTACATAATACTTTGACAAATAATACTGAAATACAAGAAAACATTTAGCAGATATTAAAATCATGAGACAGATTAACTCAAAATGCATAGTTTATTATCATTTCCCTAAATATTATGCAGAGTTCAAGCTGTTATGAAACTGCAGTGACCCTCTCATCACAAAAACTTATTCTTATTCATATGCGCACACACACACACACACACACACATACATACCTGGTACTGCACGGTCTCTTGCATAGCCCCTAAATGTACAGGAATATGAGGAGCGTTTGACACCAGGCCTCCATCGGGACCAAAGAGCGCACAGGAAAAGTCCAGACGCTCCTTGATGTTGGTAGATATGGATGTCCTCTGGAGAATCCTACAGGAGGAAATATCAAAAGCTATAAACACAATGGAATGTAATTAAATATACTTTAAAAAAGTTAAAAATGGATATTATAAAATAATATGTAGTGTTTAGCAAGTCTATGTGAAATTAACATTCATTGTCTGTCTTTTAATAATAATGGAATGTAGGCTCACTATGCATTCACTCAATGTCTTCCTGGAATACAAACCCATGCGCACACACACGTGCACATACACGTGCACACACACACACACACACACACACACACACACACACACACACACACACACACACACACACACACACACACACACACACACACACACACACACACACACCCACACCCACACCCACACCCACACCCACACCCACACCCACGCACGCACGCCTACACATGCATAACCCTTAAACACATGAACACAATCCACCCACCTACATTCACAAACCACTTCACTTTTTTTACAAACAGTTTCCACAATTTTTACAGCAGAATGAATCCTTTAGAAGTAAAAGAAAGAGAGAAAAAAGCCCATGTTCATTCCAAAAGGCTAATCATATAATTCACACCACTGTTGTCCTTCCCCAACTTGACTTACTGAAAGTTACACAGGAATTACATCCTAAAATTTGAACAAAAGAGAAGCTGTGTGGTTCTAAGATCTGAAACTATAAACACATAAGTGATGACATTTCTAGGTAGATTTATGTAAAATAGTCAATCACTTTATACTATAGTCTCAATTTTTACTTAAGTTACTGGAAAAGGACACAATATACAATATTAGTATAATAATAATAGATAGGAGGCTAAGTTTTCATTCTGCTGAAATTCATATCAATATTCAACTTGGATGCAAGCATTGGCTAATGCTGTGCAGATTAATTAAAGTATTGGTAAAAGAGGTCTGTGCACACTTTATATTACAGTTACAGATTCAAAAGTTACAAAATCACATATGCATACTATTGTTTATAGGATTAATGTCAGAGCGAATGAATTCTGCATGTAACTGGCGTCATCTCACTAACACAACTCAGTTTTACCACAAAAATACTATAACCTATAAAATTGTAGCATCTCAAACAGCCAATGCCAAAGAGAAAGCAAGAGATAGATACATGAAAGCAAAAGGCAAAAAAAAGGAATGATTTCCATATCAATATCAATTAACCCTTTCAATGAAAGTTCTTCAAATGGATCCAGAGGAAGTAGCTGGTCCAGCACATCAAAGGAAGAAAACGAGTTATGAAATTTTCTTTCAAATAGCTCCTTCAAGATGGTATTCCAGCTTAAAATTCTGAACCACCCACAGCAGGCCAGCTTTACTGCCAGAATGCTACTAGGGGTATCATCATATCCAAAGGGTTAAAAAGATTCTTGTAAAAGTATCTCAGATTCTGTTTACAAAGAAAACAATTAAAAGTCAAATAAAGTTTAAAATCAGAGTTAGGGAATAAAATGTTTTGCAGCGCTAAAGTTACATAAAAAAATATTTCACAGATTAAAATATGGGTTTATTTTTTAAAAGTGGTGAAGAAGAAGAAGAAGAAGAAGAAGAAGAAGAAGAAGAAGAAATAAAAAAGAAAAAGAAGTTTATGAGGAAAGAGAAGGAAGCAAGAAACAAGAAAAGAAGAAGAGAGAAATAAAAAAGAAAAAAAGAAGTAGAATAAGAAAGAAGAAAGAAGCAAGAAGCAAGAAAAGAAGAAGAAAAGTAACTGAAAGCAATTGAAAGAAGAAAGAAGAACAAATTAAAGAAAAAATAAAGGAATAGATATAACTGAAAAAAAAATCCCAGGGACTCATGATGAGGCTTCAGAAGCTTTGTCAGGGACCTGTCTGGGAGTGTATACATAAGGAGGCCAAATTTGCCCTTGCAGAATAAGGATCATGATCATTAGTATCTTTATTATCTATATTATTATTATCATTATTATAATTGTCATCATTCTTACCATGATATTCTAATTAGTAGTATTTCATGGGGTATACAGACATCTTAGTTATTAACATGGTAGCAAGAAATATCAGTCCTGAAGCAATGTAAAATATATCATAAGCACAAACAATTAATATGTAGGTTCAGCTTCCTGATGTTAGTGGACAGTATATCCCCTAAAAATCAAACAGTTGAGTTATTGACAAGACAAAAAAAAAGTGTGGGGGGGGGGGGGGAGGAGCCAAAGTTCCCCAATTAAAAATGGTAAGCTAATACCTTCCCATCTGTTCAGCTAAACTCATGAACCGATGCGAGAAAATTGAGAGTTGGATAGCATCGAGTTCTGTGCCAATGGTGTGCTTTTTCAAGCTGCCTATTTCAATACGCACATCCCCCTGGGCAGTGATGTGGCCTGTGCAACCTGTTGATAGCATAAAAGATGTGGTGAAGAGGAATGCATATAAAATTCCAAAAGATGAACTCAGCCATTACACCTACAGAAAATGGAAGTAAGTTAAGCATTCCAAAAAAAGAATCTCTGCCCCTTTATGTTAGTCATAACAAAAACAAAAAATATAATAATAATCTTGTCTATTAACTCACACCAAGGGGCTAAGATCCACCAACATTAAGATTTTTTTTTAAAGATTATAAGGCACCTACAATGATACAATTATCAGAAGAAAAATCTATAAATCTAAGAACTTAGACCAAAAGGATTCTAATACTTGAAAAAATATTTATATCATCACCACCACATCAACAGTAGCTATAAAGACAAAGAACAAATGGAAAGACAAATAAAGAGACACTACTATTCATTACCAAACAACTCCTATTGTATTACAAGTCTTATTCATAAACCTTATTTACAATTCTAATTTACAATCTTCACTTACAATGCTAATTAGCAATCTAATTTACAGTCCTATTTTCTGTCACTACAGACTCCACATACAACCAACCTGGCTCAATGAGTATGGTCGACAACTTGTCCATAATTATTGCAGGACCAGGAATGACGTGGCCCGGTGCCAGGCACTCTAAAAGATAGACATTTGTGTCTTGATAGCCCTCCTCAAAATACACCTTGGTCACCTGTAAATGAATCAAAACTGCATTAATACCCATTATAAACATTGCGTATTGTATAAAGAGCATTACATAAACAATGTATTAAACATAGAGGAAATAGAGATTATTTAAAAGATTGGAGAAGAGGATGGAAATGGTGATGGAAAAAAGAAAAAGACAGAAAAGACAAAGAGGAACTTGACCCTTCAGGACTTCTTTCCTTTCCGGGCAAAATAACATGCAGCCTTAAATTTCCTGAGATTGGTTCAGAGGCAGCAACACATTGGTTGGTACAATTCATCAGTTGTGCTTACGTTTAGCCCCTATTTAAGACTCCCAAGCAATGTGTAAATGCAAAGTACAGAAGGTACATAACTTTGCATCAAAGAAATATTACTGAATTATCATTACATGACATCTGCTGGTCCTGAAATACAGATAATCTGGCAATGTCTGGAACTAAAGGTGCTAGAAAATGATAGCTTACTTGAAAACTGGGTCATAAAGAATAAAGAAATTGGAAGAGTTTTATAGAAAAGAGAAAAAGAACAACATGAATCCATTGCATGTGAGCAAGTAAGGAAAGTAATCGAAAGAAAAGAAAGACATAAAATTGAAAAAAGATCACCTGAAAATGTTACAAAATGAAAACAAAATGGAAATAATGACTGAAAATTATCATATAAAATCAATCCAGACAGATAACTGAGGGTGAAATACCCCATTCCCAAGAAGAAGAAGAAGAAGAAGAAGAAGAAGAAGAAGAAGAAAAAGTGGGGGAAAAAAAGAAGAAAAAAAAGAAAGAAAAAAGAAAAGGAAGAAAAAGAAGAAGAAGAAGAAGAAGAAGAAGAAGAAAAAGTGGGGGAAAAAAAGAAGAAAAAAAAGAAAGAAAAAAGAAAAGGAAGAAAAAGAAGAAGAAGAAGAAGAAGAAGAAGATGAAGAAGAAGGAGAGAGAGAGAAAGAGAGAGAGAGAAAAAAACACAGCATCACTACTAACTGTTTCCAGCAGTGGTTCCCCTGTGGCTTGTGGCAATATTTCTTCAGTTGATATCTGAGACTTTCC
>NC_061854.1:35557219-35558685 GCF_019202785.1 Penaeus chinensis
ATATGCTCTTTGTTAAAGTCACAGAATGAGCTGCACTAAGCACCTGAAATACAGGGTTATCCAGCCATTATTAATTTTTCATCTGTATATATTAATTTCAGTCTAGAATAAATTTCACCGTGTTGCCTTTCTTATTTTAGTCTTTACGATGGCTTGAACTCGATCTCAAAACAAATGGCACTGACTTCAGCTCATTAATAAGGACCTTCTCTGCCTTGTGTTGCAATCATCAATATAAACATAATCTCCTTCATGCATCCGTATCACAAATCAACAACGGAAAACAAGCAATATGCAAAGTTTAATCTTTTGAAAAGTAAGCACATGTGTATACCCATTTGTCTGTAGTGTTACATTGTTTTCCTTCTATTAAGGGACAACATACATGTTCTATTCCCTGTAAAAGACCAATGTTACTTGCCAACCATTAAAACTCATCCACTTTTGCCATTACCACTGCTCAGATGAAAAGATGCTTGCCATACACATACGGGATTTTATCATGTCAGCTGTCTCAAAAGGAACAAGATTATATGTTAGTCAAGATTCTTCCGAGCAGTGCTTTTCAGATACATTCCAAACACCTTGCATTTTTTTCCTCAGTGAGTGAATGCAAGTATAAGCAATTCTGACCTAATTCTGCGTGTGAAGGTTTTGGGTACACAGGATCTAATGTTAAAGTTCGGATAACAACCTAGATAAAGTAATGTCAATCCAACAACCAAAGAGCTCAAAAGAATTCCTATTTTGGACTCTTTGATTCCATTATATGCAATTACAGTATGAACGAGATTTATTATGTAACTAATGCTGTGGAGGATATAATACCATCCTCATGATGGATATCTCTTCATGATGGATATGTCGATTTGCCTATGTCACAACTTCCTAGGTTGTCCCACAAGTCTCCTCCTCCATCTAAGGTTGTCTCTACAGGAGAAATCTTCTTGGCTGGAATCATCCTCAGGAAGTTTAGCAAAGTATCCATATAGCTTGAGATGGCGGTACTTGATTATGCAAGTATCAGGTCCTACACTGATGTAGTTGTTAGCTGTTGGACAAGTGGTGCTGCCAACTGTAGCATATGATCCAATACAAGGACCTATTGCAAAAGCATCAAGACAAGATCCTGGATAAGGTAACCTTGATCCTTTATGTATAGGCACTGGCATCTCAAAATACTCCTGTCGAACATATTTATGGCATCTACAGAGAAGAAAATCCATTTGCTGTTTTTCAGGCATGCACTGTATTACCAAGATATCTAAAGCTAAGACATGGTTACAAATCTTGATTTTGCCAAGTGTTGTTCCACAACAGAAAAGACACTTTCAGTAATAGTATCAAAGCTTGGCATTAATCCAAAAATCTTGGTTGGAATTTCCCCATCTCAGGATCACCCACAGTGACTCATAAGCTAAAAACCTTCTTGAGGTTGATGTAGGCTTGGAGGAACCCATGACCAA
>NC_061854.1:35558785-35563785 GCF_019202785.1 Penaeus chinensis
ACTGAGTTTTTTTTCGGCTCAAATTATTGGTTTAGTTAATCATTATTTTATTTTCTTGTATTTGGTGTTCATATTGATGTTTTTATTTGTTTATATTTCGGGCTACTGTCTTGCATGTGTGAAATTGCATGTGGATTGTGTGTGTGTGTGTGTGTGTGTGTGTGTGTGTGTGTGTGTGTGTGTGTGTGTGTGTGTGCACGCGAGTGTGTACGTGTGTATGTATGCGTGCAGGTACGTGTTTGGGAATTGTAGCTTGTAATTACAATTTTTATCAGTAATTTTTAAAATATATTTCGTATCATGTAAACTGCTTTTGTGGCTTCTCAGGATTTTGTGTTCCTCTCTCTGTGCTGAAATGATATCTGTTATGGTTGTTGTTATTACGGCCCTGTTGTCACTGCTGTTGTAGATTTTGTTGTGACCATCGTTGCTGTTGTTGTAAGAGATAACACTGCTGTTGTTATTGTTGTGCTTGTTTGTTTTTATCGTTGTTCTTGTTCTTATTGTCATTGTCGTCATTATTGTTGTTGCCACTGTTGTTATTATTATTGTCGTTGCTGTGGTTGTTGCATTTGGCGGTGTTCTTGGGCCGGCCTCATTTTCCTGCAGTTCCGTTTATGCTGTTGTTATGTTGCCTCGAACGCTCTCTTGGTCGCAATCATTTCCGCTACAGTTTTTTCTGCCAGGAAGTTCGAATTTCAGAAGAGAGAGAGAGAAGGAGAGTGATAAACGAAGGGAACAGACGTAAACAGATGGTTAAGAAGAAGAGGAAAAAAGTAAAGATGGTGAGAAAAAAAAAAAAAGGAAAACGGAAACAGAGGTAAACAAGTGAGAAAGAAATAGAATAAGAAAGTGAAGTTTAAATATGACAAAAATAGAAAATAAATAAAGTGATAAATTAATAATTGAATTGAAATAAGTGAAAGAAAAGAATAGGGAAAATGAAAGAAACTTAAGGAAGCGTAGGTAAGGAAAGGGTTAAAAGAGCTCAGAGCGGGGGAGGGGGGAGGGGAGACGTGAAATGGGGGAAAGAAGGGGGGGGGCGTTGCGTGTTTTGTGGGCGTGCGTGCTTTGGGTTTGAAAGCGATGAGGAGGGGGAAAGGGGCAGGAAAGAGGGGGAGGGGGAAGGAGAATGAAAGAAGGGGAGGGGGAAAGGAGAGAGGGGGTGAGGGGAAAAGGGGGAAAGGTGAGGGAAGGGGAGGGGGAAGGTGAAGG
Organism: Penaeus chinensis; assembly: GCF_019202785.1. NCBI lineage: Eukaryota > Metazoa > Arthropoda > Malacostraca > Decapoda > Penaeidae > Penaeus > Penaeus chinensis. The sequence continues at coordinate 35,560,001 of NC_061854.1, forward strand.
AAAGATGGGGAGGGGAAGGGAGGAGGGAAGAGTGGGGAAGAGGGAGAGAGAGGGAAGGAGAAGGGAAAACGGGGCAGGTTTAAGGAGAGAGGGAGAGAAGGTAAGAAAGTAAGTGTCGGGAAGGAAGAAGAGGACGAAGAACAGGAAGAAGAGAATAACAAGGTAAAGGGGGTGAAAGAGGAGGAAGAGGAGAGGTGGGAGGACAGGAAGGACGGAGGGAGGGAAGGGGGAGAGGGCGAGAGGGGGTCGAGGGGGGCGGGGGGCGTCGTCCCCAGCCCTCCCTGGGGAGCGCGACCCCCACGATAACACGGCAGGCTATTGCATCACCACCTCACGACGAGCGCAAGCCTCGCCGGGGCACGGGCGGGGGGTCCTCGCCCTTACGCGCCCCCGCCGGAAAGCCCGAAGTCCCCGGCGCGGAGCAGGGTGCCGCTAACGCCCTTCGCCATGGGTGGGGGCGGGGTTTGGAAATAAAAGATCCCTCGGAAAGGCCCCAAAATTCACTGGAAATTTCACTGGGACCCCCGGCCGGCGGTGTTGGGGGGGGGGGGGGGGAGAGGGAGGGGAAGGGGCGGGGGGGAGGACAGGGGGAGTACTCTGTTTGGAGGGAGAAATGAAGAGAGAGAGAGTAAGAGAAAGGAAAGAGTAAGAAGCCGCCAGAAGAGAGAGGAGAACACAAAGATAAAAGAGAGAAAGTAGAGGAAGAAGCGACAGAGTACGAGTCGCGGCTGACGTTATCGGCGGATAATACTAATGCCTGCTTATTGGGATCAAACTGCGGGCGCGCGAGTCCGCCACTCCACGCCGTCGCCCTCCCCACCCCTCCCCCGTGCTCTCCCCTCTCCCCCTGGTCCTGTCCCTCACCCTTCCTCTCTCTCCGGTCTTCCCCCACGCCCTCCATTCCTCTTTTCTCCCTTTCTCCCACCCTCCATCCTTTCTATCCCCACCTCCTCCCTCCTTTCTATCCTCCCTTCCTCTCTCCTCATTTCCACGTCCACGTTCTCCATCTCCCCCTGGTCCTGCCCCTGGCTCTCCCTTCCTCTTTTCTCCCTTCTCCCTCTTTTCCTCCTTTAGCCCCTCCTCATTCCCTTTCCCTTTCCCCTTCCCTTTTTTTCCCTCCCTTCTCGCCTTCCTTTCACCTATTGCCTTCTGACCTTCTTCCCAAACCCCTTTTTTTTTCCCCTGGCCTTCTCTCCCTTCCTTCCCCCCTCCTTTCCCTCCCTCCCTCCCCCCCCTCCCTCCTCTCTTTCTCTCTGCCTCCTCCTACCTCCTCAGGCCCGGGCCCCCCTTTTGGTCTCCATCCTCCTTTTTTCCCCCCCCCTTTCCTCCCTCCCTCCCTTTCAAACTCTCCTCCTCCGTTTTTCCACCCCTCCCCCCTTTTCCTCTCCCCCCCCTTCTCTTAACCCCTCTTTTGCCTTCCTTCTCTCTTCCCCCTTTCCCCTCCTCCCTCCCTCCCCTCTCTCAATCCCCCCCTCCCCCCTCCCCCCCTCCCTCCCTCCCTCCTTCTCCCTCCCTCCCTCAATCCCCCCCTCCTGGCCTCCCCCCTGCCCCCCACTCATGCGGTAATGTCGGTTCCTTAATCACATCTTTAAAGCAAGAATACCCGCTTTTTTTTTTTTTTTTTTTTTTTTTTTTTTTTGGGAAGCAGACGCCATTGTCAACGGTTCCTTCCTGTCACTTTCCCTTCCTTCCCCCCCCCTTCCCTTGCCCTCCCTCCCCTTTTGTTATGGCGGCTCACTTTCGGGTACGTCGTGTGCACTTCTGTACATCGGTATTGTACTTTGCTCTGGGTGCTGTAGTTCCCTTTTCTGTCCTCTTCTTTTTCTGTCACGTCGTCTTTTTATTTTTCTTCCGTTCTTTCGCGTTCTCTTTCGCTGACGGACTATTTGTATGTATGTATGGATGATATTTCTATCTCCGTCTCTGTCTCTCTCTGTCTCTCTCTCTCTCTCTCTCTCTCTCTCTCTCTCTCTCTCTCTCTCTCTCTCTCTCTCTCTCTCTCTCTCTCACTCTCTCTCTCTCTCTCCCTCTCTCTCTCTCTCTCTCTCTCTCTCTCTCTCTCTCTCTCTCTCTCTCTCTCTCTCTCTCTCTCTCTCTCTCTCTCTCTCTCTCTCTCTCTCTCTCTCTCTCCCCCCCCCCCCCCTCCTTCCATCCCTCCGTCCATCCCTCTCTCTCTTTCTCCCTCTCCCTCTCTCACTTAAATACGAGCCCACATTTGATAGAGTACATTCGTTTCCGTACGTCTGTTACTTACCCATGCGATTCTTCCCCTCGACGAAAGCTGCAACAACACAACGGCGACGAACATCTTTCTTCTTCTCCTCATTCTCCTCCTCTCCTCGTTAGTTATCAGGGTACCTCACTCCCTCCCTTCACTTTTTTTCTTTGTCGGTTTCATCACAGGAAAGGTCAAACTATCGTGAAAAAATCACACATGTTAATTCCGTTCTGTGTATACCCGCCTCGCTTCCTGGCTTTTTAAATGCACGGATAATGACGAGCTTCTGCTGTATGGACATTGGATTGCTGTATAGTGTTTCGTTGCAGATTTAAGATATATGATGATTATGTTAATATGTTTTATATATTCTATATCTTATTGTATTATTATATTTGCTATATATTATATCATTATCATATATATCATATCGTGATTATATGATTATTAAGATATGTCATGATTATATCCGGGAATATGTCATTTGTAAATCTACAATCCCGGCGGCGGTTGTAAGTGAATGTCGGCGTGCTGATGCCGTAGGTTTTCTTCTTCTTCTTCTTCTTCTTCTTCTTCTTCTTCTTATTATTATTATTATTATTATTATTATTATTATTATTATTATTATTATTATCATAATTATTATTATTATTATTATTATTATTATTATTATTGTTATTATTGCCATTATTGTTATTATTATTATCATCATTATTTTCATTATTATCATTATTAATGCTATTTTTTATTCTTATTACAATTATTAAAGAAAGAAAGAGAAAGAGTGAAAGATCTCGCTAGACAACAAAAGTGTAAATAGAAAAAAAAAAAAAAAACACCACGCGATTTTTATATTCCATCTGATTCCCTTATCTCACCGATGTATTATTTACGTCCTACCTTCCACATTTATCAGAGAAGGCTCATGACACTTACCAACAATGCATATTTGGACGCATGTTTGTATCCATTTGCGCCCGCGTTGGTGACCGTCTCCTAAAAGCGTATGTGGTGTTTGTGTGCTTGGTTTTATGCGCTTGTATTGCATGTGTTCGCTAAAAGATTAATGTGTTTACATGTGTTTTTTTTTGTTTATTTACATGAGAAAGAGAGAGAGGGGGGAGAGAGAGAGAGAGGGGGAGGGAGGGAGGGAGGGAGGGAGGGAGGGAGAGAGAGAGAGAGAGAGAGAGAGAGAGAGTTAGACAGGCAGACAGATAGACAGATAGAGAGGGCGAGACCGCATGCTTCCTCTCCCGCGCGCACGAGTGGGCGCCAGTTAGCCCGGCCTGTGTTTACCCGATTATGTTGGCGAATATGTTGTTTCCTGATGAGAGGCCAACATGCGACGGCCGGGCTGACCTGCTGGCGTCTTGTTGCTCTTTCTTTCTTTGTTTTCCTTTCTCCTGGAGTTTACTAGTCTTGCTTCTTTCGTCATTCTTTTTATTTTTATTTTATCGCTCTTCATTTTTTTTTTTTATTCTTGACTTTTCTTTCTTCCTCCTTCATTCTTCATTCTTAGTTTCTTTCTTTATGCTTCCTTATTATTACAATTTTCTTTTACTTAGCG
>NC_061854.1:35568785-35573576 GCF_019202785.1 Penaeus chinensis
AGCCAGCCAGCCAGCCAGCCAGCCAGCCAGCCAGCCAGCTAGCCAGCCAGCCAGCCAGCCAGCCAGCCAGCCAGCCAGCCAGCCAGCCAGATAGACAGACAGACAGACAGACAGACTGACCGACTGACAGACAGACGGAGAAACAGAGAAACGCTAGAAATGTAATTACGACGCAGAAAAGATCTGCATGAGAAAAGGCGATTTTAAGAAAAGAAAAGAAAAAGCAATTGGAAAAGGAAAAAAGGTGGAAGAAGGAGTGAGACGGAGGAAGGGAGAAAGAAAATAGGAGGGAGAGAGAGAGAGCGAATAGGGAGCGAAAGATTGAGAGCAGAGAGCGAGAGCAAAAAGCGAAAGAGCGCGAGAAAGAGAGAGAGAAAGAAAATGAGAAATCGAGAATAAAAGAGGATAATAGAGAGATAGAGAAAGAGCCAGGAAAAAAAATTAATTAAACGGAAACACATAATCACCGAAAGGCTTAGAAGCAGATGATTAAGAAGCACAGGAGGACCTTTTTTGCCTCGGTGGGGAGCCTCTGGGTATCCTCGATGGGCGGGGAGGGGGGGGAGGGGAGGGGAGGGGCGGGGGGAAGGAGCCAGGGACGGGGAAAAGGTCTAGGGAATAGGTTTAACGATTAGGGATGGGAAGAGGGCTAGGGATTAGGGAAAGGAACGAGGGACAGGAAATAGGACCGTGAATCAGGGACAGGGGCTAGGGACGGGGAGGAGGTCTATTGATCGGGACGAGGGACAGGAATTGAAAAAGAGCTTAGTAGGGGGGGGGGGGGGCGGAATAGGGGCATGATCAGGGACAGCGGATAGGTCAGGGGTCGGGAAAAGGGACAGAAGCTAGGGACGAGGAGTAGGTTTAGGGACTAGAAACAGGAACAAGGGACAGGAAATAGGTCTAGGGAATAGGACAAGGAATTAGGGGTTAGGATAAGGAAAGGGGAAAGGAACAGGGAATAAATTTGAGGAAAAGGGGGAATAGGGACAGCAGATAGCTTGACAGAGCAAGGTTCCAGGGAAAGACCTTAGCTTAGGGACAGAGCTAGATTCTAGGAATAGAGCCAAGTGCTAGAGATAGAGCCAGATTCTAGGGACAGAGCCAAGGCACAGGAGGAAGGCGCCCAGGAGTTGACGGCATATGACAAAATAAGGACTTGGCATATGACAAAATAAGGACTTGACGGCTTATGACAAAATAAGGACTTGACGGCATATGACAAAATAAGGACTTGACGGCTTATGACAAAATAAGGGCTTGGCATATGACAAAATAAGGACTTGGCATATGACAAAATAAGGACTTGACGGCTTATGACAAAATAAGGACTTGGCATATGACAAAATAAGGAGTTGACGGCATATGACAAAATAAGGACTTGACGGCATATGACAAAATAAGGACTTGGCATATGACAAAATAAGGAGTTGACGGCATATGACAAAATAAGGACTTGACGGCATATGACAAAATAAGGACTTGACGGCTTATGACAAAATAAGGACTTGACAGCATATGACAAAATAAGGACTTGACGGCTTATGACAAAATAAGGACTTGGTATATGACAAATTAAGGACTTGGTATATGACAAAATAAGGACTTGGTATGTGACAAAATAAGGACTTGGTATGTGACAAAATAAGGACTTGGTATATGACAAAATAAGGACTTGACGCCATATGACATATTATAATCATTATTATTATTATTATTATTATTATTATTATTGTTATAATTATTAATCATTATTATTGTTATTGCCTTTATGATTATCGTTGTTAAAATGTTATAATGATAATATAATGATGATAATAATGATAATGATAATATTGATAAATAATGATAATAATAATAATGGAAATAATAGTAGTGATAATAGTAATAATGGTAATGGTTATTATTGTTATTATTATTATCCTTGTTATAATGATAATGATAATTACAATAATAAAAAAATATGATAATAATAATAGTAGTAATAATTATCATCACCATCATTGTTATTATTATCATCATAGTTATTATCCTTATTACTACCACTATTACTATTATTATCATCATCATGGCCATCATCGTCATTATTATTATTATTATTATTGTTTTTGTTGTTTTTGTTATCATTTTTATAATTATATTTCTTATTCATTTATCTCTTTGTCTTTTTTATGAATTTCAATAACGATTTTTTTCTTTTTATTTTCCTTCTTGAATTGCGATTCATTTCTTTTTGTTCTCTAACAATGTTATTATTCTTAAATCTTCCGCCTACAATACAATTAACCAATATTTGTTTTTCTTACTTCCTCCAGCAATGTTACTTTATATATGTTCCTCCATCAATATATATGTGTGTGTGTGTGTGTGTGTGTGTGTGTGTGTGTATGTATGCATGTATATGTTTTTTAAAATCTCTAATAATGTTTAGAGGCATATTGCTGACCTTATTTGTTCTCTTACCATTACAGGCGAGGAGTGGGAAGAGGAAGAAGAGGACGAGGAAGAGGAAGAGGAGAAGGACACAGTAGGGGAGGAAGAGAGAGGATCTGCCTACAGCAACTCTCTCGTTGCGGTTTCAGGTAAAAAAGGTTTTAGAATTTAAGCTAACGGAGAGGGAGAGGGAGAGGGAGGGGGAGAGGGAGGGGGAGGCGGAGAGGGAGAGGGAGAGGGAGAGGGAGAGGGAGAGGGAGAAAGAGAGAGTTTGGTACATAGCTAGAGAGAGAGAGAGACAGAGAAAGAGACACAGAAAGAGAGAGTGAGGTTAAGAGTGAGAGTAAAGGTAAGGGTAATGGCAAGGATAAGGGTGAAGATAAGCTAATAGAGAGAGAGAGAGAGAGAGAGAGAGAGAGAGAGAGAGAGAGAGAGAGAGAGAGAGAGAGAGAGAGAGAGAGAGAGAGAAAGCGTGAAACAGTAAGGTAATGGAACGCCAACTCTCCCGCTCTCCGTTTTCTTTCACGTCGCAAAGGACTTACTTTTGGGGATAACTAAAGTGAACAAATGTCGTGTGAAATGTGCCCTGCTGAATTAAATCCTTCGCTGTGTTTTGCAGCATTTAGGACCCAAAGCTAGATAAGTTATGTAATAAAATGCTAATTGTGAAAATACTATGATTATTATTTTTTCGTCGAATTTAGGTAAATTTCACTCCTTGTTCTTGGTTACTTATACAGCAGTAAAGTAGGGCATTATGTCATTACTCTTCATCCACCACAAAACTTAGAAAAACGGCCTAGGAAAACGACTACGAGAACGAGCTAGAGAAACCGAGGAGAACGGCATCGTGCCATTGTCCGCCGGCCGTATATAGCTTCGAATAACGGCTCAAATGTACGACCTAGGAGAACGACTAAAAGAACGGCCAGAAAAAAACTACCAAAAAAAAAACACCTAGGAAAATAACAAAAAAAAAACAAAAACAAACTAGGATAATAACTTAAAAGAACGACCTTGCATCATGACGACCAAGAACAACGACCATGCTGTAATGCGTAATAAGCTATGAGAACGACTAAAGGAACGACCCAGGGAAATTATTTAAAAAAAAAAAACACAGGAGAACGACTAAAAGAACGTCCTAGAAAAAGAACGACCTACACGAACGACCAAGAAGAACGACCCTGTTGTGCTGCGTCTGTCGCGGACCTAATAAGCTCGTGATCCAACCGAAATGCCGGTTTCTGAGAGGGATTTCTGCGGGATTAGTGGCAAATGCAGCCTGTTTTGCCTTTCGACTTCCGCGAGGATGCGGCGCCCGAGCTGGCTTCAGGACGCGCCAGCTCGGAATTGTTTATTTGCTGTTGTTATCATTATTGTAATTATTATTATTATTATTGTTGTTATTATTATTATTATTATTGTTATTATTATTATTATTATTGTTATTATTATTATTATTATTATTATTATTATTATTATTATTATTATTATTATTATTGTTGTTGTTGTTATCATTATTGTTATTATTATTATTATTATCATTATCATCATCAGGATTATTATTATTATTATTGTTATTATTATTATTATTAATTATATTTTGCTTTGTTTCTTTGTTTGTTTGTGTACTTATTTTTGTTATATTTTTATTTTATATATATTTACTTTTGATATTTTTTTCTTTTGTAATTATTTACTTCTTTTTTCTTTCTTTCTTTCTTTTCCTCTTTCCTTTTTTTTTATAGATTTTTGACTTATTTATTATTTTTCTTTTCTCTTTTTTTTCTTTTCTATCCTTTTCTTTTCCTTTCTTTTCTTTTTTTTCTTTTCTTTTCTTTTCTTTTTCTTTCCTTTTCTTTTATTCCATTTTCTTTTCTTTTTATTCTTTTCTTTCAATTTCTTTTCTTTTTTAGGCTGTGCACGCGATTCTTGAAGGCGAGTTTTGATGTCTGTTGCATGTAGGAAATAATGAGACGCATGCACGCACGCACGCACGCACGCAAACGAATCAACACACACACACAATCACACACACGCACGCACATACATACATACATACATACATATATACACATTCACACACACACACACACACACACACACACACACACACACACACACACACACATATATATATATATATATATATATATATATATATATATATATATATATACACATTTGTATGTATGTAAATGTATAAACAGATATATAGATATATATAGAGATATAGAGATATACATATCCATGGTGTATGTGTGTGTGTGTCTGTGTGCGTGCGTACATGTAACGACGGAAATCGCCATCAGATGAGCGCCATTCATTTGAATATTTATCCATCTTTTTTCCCTG
>NC_061854.1:35573676-35576176 GCF_019202785.1 Penaeus chinensis
TCGTTAGCATTTTAGTGTCATTGCTTCAGTCTCAGAGGATGTGGGGGAAAAAGTCCGTCAAATGATTTTCCTGAAGTTTTCTTATCTTAAATGTCTTTTGGGAAATCAACAGGTGGCATCGCAAACATGCTCACAAGCAGACATGTGTCCCAACATGTACAGCCCTGCGTGCGCCTCTTGGTTGAAGACGCTCATGGGCACACTCACACGCATACATGCACGCACAGGCGACATTCTTCCCCTTGCTTGCACACGCATAAACGCAAACACGCACACGCACACGTAGGCATATGTGCAGACAAACTCTCTCTCTCTCTCTCTCTCTCTCTCTCTCTCTCTCTCTCTCTCTCTCTCTCTCTCTCTCTCTCTCTCTCTCGTTCTCTCCCTCCCTCATTCCCTCCCTCTCTCGCTCTCTCTCTCTCTCTCTCTCTCTCTCTCTCTCTCTCTCTCTCTCTCTCTCTCTCTCTCTCTCTCTCTCTCTCTCTCTCTCTCTCTCGTTCTCTCCCTCCCTCATTCCCTCCCTCTCTCGCTCTCTCTCTCTTTCTCTCTCTCTCTCTCTCTCTCTCACACACACACACGCAGACACATACCCCCCTCCCCTCGCCCTAACTGCTCCATCACGTAAAATCTTACCTCCTCCACTTCCCCGTTTTTTCTTTTTTTCTCGTTTTTCTTTTTTCGTTATGGTAGAAGGTGCAATTAACACAACGACTCACGGCGCTAGTGCCACCCACGTGCGTGCCGAAGGTGCCAAGGAGACGAGGGGGAGAGTTTGTTGGCGACTGGGATGAAGGGCTGGGGGTGTTGGAGATGGTGGTGCTACTGAATGAGGGGGGGGGGGGGTATTTACACGCATACACGTATACAGAAATGCATATAAACTCACTCGCGCAGAAACAAGACGGAGAAATAGTACACACACAGACTCACGCACACTCTCAACCACCCACCCACCCACACCCACACTCACACCCCCACACACACACACGCATCCCAACCTCACCTCCCTCAGCGTTCTCCCCCACCCAACCCCCAACCCACATCGCTACCCTCGTCCCCCTGCGCACCCACACTACCCCCTCCCCCCCCTCATATCCCACTCGCTCCTACCCCCCATCCCCCCAACCTCACCCCCTCGCCCCTCCCCCTTCCCCACCGACCTTACCCAAACCCCTACCCTACCCCCTCCTCCCCCTCCCCCAATCCCCAAAGGCAAACACAGGAAGCGCAATAATCCCGATGTTCAGCCGCAGCGCCGCCGCCCATAAATCAGCGGCGCGTCAGGAGCCATGAGAAGGGCCTCGGCTGACGCTGACGCTGCCCCGCCGCGCCACTTGCCGCTGCGGCTTCCTCGGCGCCGTCGCTGCGCCCCGCGCTACCTGGAGGAGGGGGGGGGGAGGGAAGGGAGGGCAGGGGGAAGGGAAGGGGAAAGTGAGGGGAGGGAAGGGGTAAGGGAAGGGGGAGGAGGGGGTAGAGTGAAGGTGAGGGGGTAAGAGAAGGGGGAAGGGGTAAGGGAAGGGGAAAGTGAGGGTGGGGGTAAGGGAAGGGGGAGGGGGAGTAGAGAGAGTGGGAGGGTAGGTGGTAGGGAGAGAGGGTAAAAGGAGGGGGGTGAGGGGAGGGAAGTGTGAGGATAAAGGGAGGGTAGTGTGGGAGGGGAGGGGAGTGGGGGAAGGCAAACCGGAGAGCCAGAGAAAAAAAGCGAGGAAAGAGCCACAGCGAGCAAGAGAGAGAGAAGAAAGCCCAGAATGAAGCTGGCAAACCCCAGCAGCAGCTTCCCCAAATCGCAGACGTTTTCGCGGGACATTAGCGCCAATTTCCCTTACCATCGGACGAGAGGGCAGAACAGCAGTGGCAAAAGCAGAGACCGTGGCAAAAGCAGGGAGCGAGGAGGACGAAGGGAGAGAAAGGAAAAGGAAAGAGAGCGAGAGGAAGTGGCCTGTAGGTTCTATAGACTTAACGATCATCATTAAGGAAGCGACAGTCACCATCACGTCACCTTCCCACACACACTCGTCACCGTCACGTTCCCCGGACTAAATGACGGTTCCCCCTCCCCCTCCCTCTCCCCTCTCCCCTCCCCTGCCCTGTCTCCCCCTACTAAATACCCCCCCCCCTTATACTCCTTAAACTCATCAACGGACCTGGCAACCGCAGCAACCAAGTATTTGGCAGTCTCTTCCCCTTCTCTCTCTTTCTCTTCTCCTCCTGTTTCCCCGATCTTTCTCCCCTTTCTACTCACTCTCTTCCTCGTTGCCCTCTTTCCGTCATCTCCCCTTCCTCTCCTTCCTTTTCCCCAACCCCCCTCTCTCTCTTACCTTCCCCTCCCTTCCCCTCGTTTTCCCAAATCCTTCCTCCCTCTATCTCCTTCCCTTCCCATCCTCCATCCCCCTCCCCTCTTCCCTTCCCCCTCTCAAATCCTCTCCCCTACTCCTTCCCTCTCCGTCCCCCTCCCCTCTTCCCCTCCCCCTCCCCCCCGTAATGCCATTAACGTCACAATTAG
>NC_061854.1:35581503-35586503 GCF_019202785.1 Penaeus chinensis
ATTCTATGGAAGGAATCTTTAGTTGTGCAATTAAATGGAAGTTGATGTCGTTGTACTATATATATATATATATTTTTTTGTTTTTTTTATGGTGGAATTGTTAGGGGGGGAAATTATGTTTGGGGAGAGAATGTTGATTGGGGTTGTGAGTTTCTCTCTCCCTCTCTCTCTCTCTCTCTCTCTCTCTCTCTCCTCTCTCTCTCTCTCTCTCCTCTCTCTCTCTCTCTCTCTCTCTCTCTCTCTCTCTGACTAAATCGCTCTCTCTCTCTCTTCCTCCTTTTTTTCTGTCAATCTATCTATTAAACCCGCTTCCCTCTTCTAACTTTTTTCCCCTCTCATGAAATTAACCTAACCGGAAGCAAGGGTGGTCGGTTTACCTTTTTTTTCCTCTCAACTTTTTTACTTATTTTAGTGCCTACCTTTTATGAGCAGTAACTCAAAGCCAAATTAGGCGACGTAATTGATATTGGCTGAGGACGGTTAGACATACACTGACGGGCGAGGGGGAGGAGCCAAGGAGCCTCCGTGCTGTTAATGTTTGGGTTTGTGTGTGTGTGTTTATGTAGGTGGGTGTTTGTGATTTTACAGAGAAGTAGAAAAGGTGCATAACTGTGTCTCGCAGGGCACATTCTCACTCGCATTCACACACGCGCTCGCACGCAGAAAAGATAAAAATAAATGGCTAATATCCGCCAAAATGTGGATGATTCACAAGAATAGCGTCTAAGTTATCACTTGCAGTATTTACAAACATAAATGCGATCTCGCCCCTGGGGTAGCAAGTCCTTCACTCCGGGGCACGCCAGGCAACGATGGTGTCGCCTGTTGGCCTCGGGAGGATCGCACAGGTTGCAAGACGACTGGGGCAAGACGACTTGGGTAAGACGACTGGGGCAAGACGACTGGGGCAAGACGACTTGGGTAAGACGACTGGGGCAAGACGACTGGGGCAAGACGACTTGGGTAAGACGACTGGGGCAAGACGACTGAGGCAAGACGACTTGGGTAAGACGACTGGGTAAGACGACTGGGGCAAGACGACTGAGGCAAGACGACTGGGGCAAGACGACTTGGGTAAGACGACTGGGGCCGCCCTCTGCCCGAGACGCCTGCCACAGGAGAAAGGGAGGGGGGGGACCTCCCTCGATTTCCGTGACATTCCTGATTATTTTGATTAAGTCATCATTTGAAGCCTCATTAAGAATTAGGAATTGTAAAAAGTTTAACGTCAGGGATGTTAAAAAGACAAAATTAAAACAAATTTGCAAATAACTTTAATTCCTCTTTCTTACCTATCTCCTTTTGTTTTTCTTTTATCACTGCTATTTCTAGTGATTTGAATGCCCATTTTTTGTCTCTTTCATCTTCCTTGTTGCTGCCACTGAGGGCTCACTTGATTTCCTCTGCTCTCCAGTCGATGTAGGAATTTCGAAATGGAAAAAAATCCTCCAACCAAAAGACCCGGCGATTTAAAGAGCTCTTTTTCGTCCATTCGTTTCCGTCGCAAATCATCCGTCGGGAGGAATCATGAAGACGACTTTTAGTCACTGAAGAAAGGAGGCGGGGCCTGCGTGTCGAGACCGGTTTCGAAGCAGCGCCGTGGTTTGAATTTGGGGTGTTATAGCGCTCAAAAATAAATAAACAAATAAATAATAATAATAACAAAAAAGTATTAGGTGTGTGGAGGAATCATCTTTACTTGACCTAACCTAAGTTGAGTTGACCCAAGAACCAGGTATGTTTTTTGTGCAGTGCGAATCCAAGATTGAACGAAATCGGATGGGTTGGATGTACTCCGACTTGTTCTCGATGGGAATGACCGTTTCCGTCCGCGCCAGCTCGGTTTGAGACGATAATGAGGATGAGGGTGATGGGGAGGAGGAGGAGGAAGAAAAAGAAGATGATAGGGACGAGGGGAATGATGATGATGATGGTGATGGGGAGGAGGAGGAGGAGGATGGTGATGAGAGACAGACAGATAAGCTGAGTTGGGTTCGATTAAGTTTGGGTTAGGATAAGATTAAAGTCGCGTTTCGTGACTGATTGGGAAGCCAAGAGTCTTCCTCCTCGATCCACATCCTCCACCCTTGTCCTCCTCCTCTTCCACTTCCTCCACCTCCACTCACCCATCCCCCTCCTTCTCTTCCTCCTCCTCCTCCTCCTCCTCCTCCTCCTCCTCCTCCTCCTTCCCTCTTCCTCCTCCTCCTCCTCCTCCTCCTCCTCCTCCCTCTCCTCCTCCTCGTCCTCGTCCCTCTCCTTCTCCTCCTCCTCCTCCTCCCCTCCTCCCCCCCTCCTCCTATTCCCTACTCCTCCACCCCTCCTCCTCCTTCCCCTCTTCCTACCCCTTCCTCCTCCTCCTCCTCCTCCTCCTCCTCCTCCTCCTCCTCCTCCTCCTCCTCCTCCTCCTCCTCCTCCTCCTCTCCCCTCATCCTCCTCTTCCCCTCTTCCTACTCCTCCTCCTCCTCTTCCCTCCTCCTCCTCCTCCTCCTCCTCCTCCCCTCTTCCTCCTCCTCCTCCCCTCTTCCCCCTCCCCCTCCCCCCCTCCTCCTGCCCGCCCTCCGCTAGCGCCACCCAGCATAAGGTCGTAAAACCCGGCCGCCCGAATGAGGTCCTGGTCCGGAAAACCCATACTTCGATCCTCTTCTGATACTTTTTTTCATGGCTCAGGGGCTGTAAACGCGCTTCGATCAGTCCGCGGGTTCTGCTGGCCGCCGATTTGCGTTTTTTTTTTTTTTTCGTGTTTTTCTTTTTTTTTGGGGGGGGGGTGGGGTTAGTGGGTGGTGGGGTGGGTGGGGTTGAAGCTGTGTCTTTAATGAGCTGGGATGTAGGTTTGTGTGCTTAAATACCATGTCTCTTTTTATTCTTTCTCTTTTTCCCTTTTTTTTCTTCTTTTTATCTTCTCTCCCTCTCCTACTCTCTCTCTCTCTCTCTCTCTCTCTCTCTCTCTCTCTCTCTCTCTCTCTCTCTCTCTCTCTCTCTCTCTCTCTCTCCTCCCTCTCCCCCCTCTCCTCCCTCTCCCCCCTCTCCCCCTCCTCCTCCCTCCCTCCCTCCCTCCCTCCCTCCCTCTACCCCTCCCTCCCTCCTTCCATCCTCCCACCTTTTTTTTTCCATCATCGCGATGGTCAACAGTCATCCAACATTATAACCTGCCCTTTTTTTCTCCTTCATCTCCTTCTTTTCTTTTTCTTCCTCTTCCTCTTCTTTTTTATCGTCGCCGTCGTTAATCGCGCGGAAAAACACCGGAAGGACGACTCGGACGACTTAGAGCAGTTCGTGAGATTTGGGGGGGAGGGAGAGAGGGAGAGGGAGGGAGAGAGAAGGAGAGAGAGAGAGAGGGAGAGAGAGGAGAGGGAGAGAGGGAAGAGAGAGAGACAGAGGAAAGAGAAAGAGAGGAGAGAGAGAGAGAGAGATATAGAGAGAGAGAGAGAGAGAACAGAGAGAGAGAGAGAGACAGAGAGAGACAGAGAGAGAGAGCGATGATGATGATGATGATAACAATACTTACGATTATAATTATATGTATGATGATAATAAAGATTATAGTAACGATAAAAATATGATGATGGTAATAAAAATAATGATGGCAACAATGGTAGCAATATTAATAAAAATGTTAAAAATTATAATAGTATTGATAATGATAAGGATAATAATGATAATGATGCTAATAATAGTAATGGCAATAATCAATAATGATAATGATTATGGTAATGATAATGATAATGAAATTATTATAATAAAAAGTATAATAATAGGGACAATAGTAGTGACAATAATATTAATACTGATAATGGTAATGATAGTAATAACAATACTAAAATGATAATAGTAATAATGATAAATTATGATAATGACAATGAGGTAATGGTAATGGTACTAATAAAGATGATGACAATGATAATAACGAAAATGTTGAAGATAATGATAGTTGATAATTATTATAAAATGATTGTAATAATAATGATTGTTATGATAATATTAATTAAAATATTAATAACAATGGTGATAATAATAATAATAACAGTCATAATGATAATAAGAGTGTTAACAATAATGATGATAATGATAGTAAAAGAAATGGCAAAGATAATAGCCACAATGATGATTTAATTGATTTAAGAAACGGGAATAACTTGATTTCGTTTTTTTTCCGAATCGAAGCTGTTGCCAGAACATGCTTTCGCTGTCGCTCATCCGGCAGCAGGATTCGGCGGCGGCGGTTGGTGATAAAGCGACGCCGGGGAAGGGGGGGGAGGTGGGGGAGGGGTTGGGGAAGGTATGTGTGTGTGTCAGTAGAGAGAGAGACAGGCAGGCAGAGGGACAGAGAGACAGCAGACAGGCATGCAAATAGGTAGACAGAAAAACACCAAAAACGAAAACGGAAAACCAGAAAGAAAACGAGACCGAAGCCCCGATGTTTGAGGTTGATGTCTGATGACAGGGCGAGCGCGCGCGCACGCAATTCAAACTAGTTCCTCCTGCCAGAGGGGGAGGGGGCGAAGTGGGAGGCGGAGGTGTAGCTTAAGGATTATTATTATTATTATCATTATTATTGATGTTGATTTTATTATTATCATTATCATTGTTATCCCTCCCTCCCTTCCTCCCTCTCGCTCTCCCCCCTTCTTCCCTCCTCCCCTTCTCGGTCTCCCCCCTCCTTCGCCCCCCCCCCCCACCCCCTCCTCACTTCCGAATCATCATCCCGAAGTCGCTTGATGACGTCATCCGCGTGATTAATCGCGCCTTCCTCTCTCACGACCGCCTTTCGCCTGCCTCGCCGGAGCGCGGTGGCGTCAGGGCGAGCGAGGCCTCCGGGGCGGGCGTTGGGTGGGGGGGGGGGGTTCTTATTTGTGTGTTTGTTTTTGTTGTTGGTATTACTGCTGCTATCACTTTTATTATTATTTTCGTTGTTGTTGTCGTATTTAGATCTTCATTTTTGTCTACCAAATCCCCTTTTATTCCATTATTGCTCCTCCTACCGCTCCCCCCCCCGCCCCAAA
>NC_061854.1:35591503-35594659 GCF_019202785.1 Penaeus chinensis
ATGTCACGATTGTTATGTTGTAACAGTATTTCACATCACATGTATGTATTTATTTGTGGATAATATTCCATATAGATGAATAGGAAAATGGAATTAAATCGTGACGTTTCGAACCCTCGGGAGTTTCTCATCAGACGGATATGTGTGTGTGCGTGCGTCTGTGTGCGTCTATATGCGTGCAAACCCTGGCCTAAATGCTGCCAACCAGCGCTTCCTCTCGCGAAGGAGCCGCTGCCCGGGCGAGGGCCTACCCGACGCGAGGCCGCAGCCCGCGCCGGCCGTCCCGAGGCACCGCCGCCCGTGTGAAGGGCGGCGGAAGGACGACGCGGGGGCTCGCCGCCGCGCCCGCACGACCGTGACGACCACGACGCTTGGCGAGCGGACGACTGCCGACGACCGCCGGAAATTACTTGGGGAGAGAGAGAAAGAGAGAGAGAGAGAGAGAGAGAGAGAGAGAGAGAGAGAGAGAAGGAGAAGGAGAAGGAGAGAGGGAGGGAGGGAGGGAGGGAGAGAGAGAGAGAGAGAGAGAGAGAGAGAGAGGGAGGGAGAGAGAGAGAGAGAGAGGGAGGGAGAGAGAGAGAGAGAGAGAGAGAGAGAGAGAGAGAGAGAGAGACAGAGATAGAGACATAGAGAGGGGAGAGGGGAATAGAGAAAGGGGGAGGTAGAGATAGACAGATAGATAGACCAAAAGAGGGTGAAGCGCAGGTTGAAACAGACAGATAGATAAATAAATGGCGAGAATGGGAAACAGGTAGCGAGAGAAATAGAGAGAGGAAAAATAAAGTAAACCTAAAGATATTCCTATAAAGATAAATATAGTGACGATAATTATGATAGTAATAATGATTGCAACAACATGATAATGATAACAGTAACAGTAGGGTAGTAATAACGATAACAATAATAATAATGATGATTATTTTTATTATTGTTTTTATTATCGTTATTATTATCGGTGTTGTTGTTGTTGGTATTATTATTATCATTATTATTATTATTATTGTTATTATTATTATTATTATTATTGTAATGATAATGGTGATGAAGATGATAATGTTGATTATGAATGCTGATAATGATAATTGTAATGAAAATAATGATAACAATGATAATTGTAATGATGATAATAATAATAGTAATAGTAATAATAACGAGAATAATAATAATATGCTAATAATGATAACAATAACAACAACAGTAATAACAATGATAATAATAACAATAAAAATAATAATAATGATATTATTAATAATGATAATGATAATGATAATGATAATAACAATAATAATGATGATAATAGTAATAATGATAGTAATAATAATGACAATAATAACATAATAATGATAATGACAATAATAACAATAATAGCAATAATAATAATATAATAATAATAATAATAATAATGTTAAGGATGATAATGATTATGCTAAGAAGGGAAGAGAGAAATGAGACGGAGGAGGAGTGGGAAGATAAAAATGGAAAGAGAAAAGTAAGAGACACTGATAACAAGAAAAGGGGAAAAAACAGAGAAATATTAGAAGAGGGGAAAGGAGAGGGGGGTGGGGGGGTCCTCACGATCGCCCTGAAATGTGTGTTGGGGGAGGGGAGGGGGAGGGGAGGGGGAAGGGAAGGGGAGGGGAGGGGAAGGGGAGGGGAGGGGGAAGGGTAGGGGAGGGGGGAGGGGAGAAAAGGGGGGACGGTTTGAAGAAGTTGCAGTTGCTTCCTTTCCCGCGGTGCGCTCGCAAGTCTGCTCCGAAAACCCTCTGCCTGGGAACCGGCCGCTGGAACGGAGGCGCTCACAAAACACGCGTTAATTAATGGCAGCCTTTTAATGAATGGCGGAGGGACGAGGGGGGGGGGGGGGGAGGGATGGTGGAGTAAAGGGAGGGGGATGGAGTGGGGAAAGGGGGTGGAGGGAGGGGGAGGGAGTGGGAAGAGGAGGTGGGAAGGGGTACAGGGCGGGGTGGGGAAGGGGAGGGGAGAGAGATATACAGAGACTTAGATGGAACAGGGGCAAAGGGCGGGAGATAGAGAGATAGATGGGCAGACAGATCGAGAGAGAGAGAGAGAGAGAGAGAGAGAGAGAGAGAGAGTGAGAGAGAGAGAGAGAGAGAGAGAGAGAGAGAGAGAGTGAGAGCCAGAGAGAGAGAGGATAATGCCAAGGCTGAAAAATGCCCCAAGAGCGAGCATTATCCCCCCTCCGCCTTCCTCCCCCTCGTGGGAAGGAGCATCCTCGTTACTGGTCTTTTAAGGAGGGCGATTTTCTTCTGGGTGGAAGGGGGGGGGGGGGGGAGGGGACGAGAGGAAAAGGGAAAGGGAGGAAGGGGAGAAGGGGGGGAGGGAGGGAGGGGAGAGGAAAGGAAGGAAAGGGAGGGAGGGAGGGGGGAAAGGAAGGGAGGAAAAATGAAGAAGAAAGAAGAGGGAGCGAGTTAAGGCGTATGATGGAAGGAGAGAGGAAGGGAGAGGGAGCGAGGGTGAGGGCGAGGAGGGTGAGAGGGAAAGGGATGGGACAGACAGACAGAGAGAGAGAGAGAGAGAGAGAGAGAGAGAGAGAGAGAGAGAGAGAGAGAGAGAGAGAGAGAGAGAGAGAGAGAGAAGAGAAAAGAGACAGAAGGAGAGACAGAAACGAGAGAGAAAGAGACGCAAACTCAGCAACAGAGCGACAGAAAAGAAAAAAAGCCAAAAGAGAAAAAAAGCAAATGACACTTCACTCTGTCCTTCGTTCTTAATGACACGAAGAACATGTCAATCACAGGAGCCCTGACGTGTAATACCCATCTCATAGTCTTTATGCCGCAGGGACATAAGGGTCATGCGACGAGAGGACAAAGCACTATGACCTTTATCGAGGGAGGTAATAAGGCTCTTTTCACTCGGAAGGGTTAAATGATTTCGTTCGTACAGCGATATTGTCAAGCGCTGTTACTCGTTTCTTTTTTTTTTCTTTTTTTTCTTTTTTCTTAGGGGGGGGGGCGACATTTTAAACGAATGTTATCGGGATAATAGTATGAATGGTGGTCCGCTTGTTTATTTGTCTGCTTGTAATGACCATCTCGCGTGCTCCATCTGTGGCTTTGTAATGCTGTTTCGAAAGGTCTGGTTTACATGTATATGCACATATATATATATATATATATATATATATATATATATATA
>NC_061854.1:35594759-35600389 GCF_019202785.1 Penaeus chinensis
TCTCTTCCCCTTCCCTCCCTCACTCATTCTTTGTCTCTCTTCTCCATCCATCCCTCCCTCTCCCTCCCTCCTTCCCTCCCTCTCACGTCCCTCTCTCTCTCTTCCCCTTCCATCCCCTCCCCCTCTCTGGCTCATCATCACAAACAGTCTGTAAAAATTGTGAGCAAACATAAACATTTACTCGGGGCCCAATTTTCCAGCAAAGCCCGGGACTGCTTCCTTCAGTCCCCCTCTGAAAATTCGTTGCATAATTACACCAATATCATCAGACTTACTGCTTGTACTTGAGTGAGTGAGTGAGTGAGGGAGCGAGGGAGGGAGGGAGAGGGAAGGAGGGAGGGAGAGAAAGAGAGAAAAAGAGACAGAGAGTCAGAGGGAGAGAGAGAGGGAAAAAGAAAGAAAGAAAGAATGAGAGTGAGTCAGAGGGAGACAGATAGATAGATAGATAGAGAGAGAAAGAGGGAGAGAGAGAGAGAATTTTACCATTAACATTTAATTCCTGAGTTAAACATATACCACCATGTTGCGTTCTCGAGTGCTCATTTCACTGAACATTTCATCTAACTCTGAAAAATTAAAAAGGCTGTAGTAGGAAGAAGATGCAAGTAATGAATATGAATAAATAAAATATACATTATTATGAAGGAGAGGAGGAGGAGTGGGAGGGGGGATGAGGGAGGGGAGGGAGGGTGGGGGGAGGGACTGAGGGAGAGAGACTGAGATGAGAGAGAGAGAGGGAGGAGTGACGTAGAGAGAGAGTGAGAGAGGAGAGAAAATTAGAGAGAGAGATGAGAGAGAGAAGAGATGAAGAAGAGAAAGAGAGAGAGAGAGAGAGAGAGAGAGAGAGAGAGAGACAGCCAAGTAGTGAAAGAGAGAGAGAGAGCTGAATTGCACAAGTAGCACAAAAACTTATAAACATAATGAAAGTACATAAATGAACATATAAATTAACATATAATAAAAATAAGAAACAATACGAAGAAAAGACGAAAACACACACACACACACGCAAACAGAACTTCCACTTAACAACAAAGAAAAGATAAATAAAACAAATTATCCCCCACAAAAAATAATCGAAAAATCGAATGAAATAATGAAATAAAAACGAACTAAATGAAATCCGAATGACCGCAAAACTCTACGCAGAGCAAAACGCAACTCTCGCATCACACAGATACTGGGAAGTTCTCCGAAAGGAAGAAACCTTTTTGGATCCAGACGAACATCGAGGACGCAGCTGCCCCCCAAAGGGCCCTTTGCGATCCGCTGTAGGGGAAAGCGAGCCCTCCTGGGGGTTTGGCACCAAAGTACAATCGGGACAATGTGACGGGGGTTATTGCCGAATACGTTTGGTTCCCCGAACTTTATACTGGCAACTGCACGGTGCAAGAAGTAAAACGCTTACGGAGTTATGCAAACACAGTGGCAAAAGCATATCAATGTCATATACTTTTGCATGAGGTATGGTTTATATTTTTATTTTACCATGTACAATTACAGTAGTCACAGAATACTGTACTATGTCAAATATACGTAAAACTGTAATCACGATTTCCCACGCCTGAGCACACAGCCAGGCCGGTAAATAAACTTACTGAACTCAACAGTTGATTTTCGCAACTCTAATTACCCAACTGAAGCGCAGTCGAAATGCAACCTTAAATCCTTCTTATTTCTAATTATTTCGTCCCCCCCCCCCCCTACCTCTCTCTTTTCTCTTTTCTCTCTCCCCTCTCTCTCTCTCTCTCTCTCTCTCTCTCCTCTCTCTCTTCCCCTCCCCTCTCTTTTCTTTTCTCTTTGTCTATCTACCCCCACTCTTTATCTACCCCTTTTACTTTTTTCTACCTCTCTCTCTCTCTCTCTCTCTCTCTCTCTCTCTCTCTCTCTCTCTTTGTCTATCTACCTCACTCTTCCTCTACCCCTCTCTCTCTCTTTCTACCTCTCTCTCTCTCTATCTCTATCTCTCTCTCTCTCCCTCTCCCTCTCTCTTTTCATCTCTCGTCGACTGTCACTCCTGAGCGAGAGATGTTTTTTTTTAAAAAAAACCGGGGAAAAGGTATATTAAAGGGGGAAATGGGGATTAAAAAGGGCAAGGGTGGTAAATTTAAAATTTTTTTTTTTGTCTGCGTACAATATATTCTCCCTGAAAAAAAAGAAAAAAAAGAAAATGCAGTCTCATAAAACGACTTTGTGTCAGAGGGTAAAGGAATGACGTCACAGGGTAGAGACAGGGTTGGAAACTTGTCATCGGTGAGGATTTGATCTTTTTCCTCCTTCTGCCTATTTTATTGCTCTCTGTCTCATTTCTCTTCTCTCTCTCTCTCTCTCTTTTTCTCTCTCTCCTTTTCTCTCTCTCTCTCTCTTCCTCTCTCTCTCTCTTTTCCTTTCTTTTTTCCCTTTCTCTCTCTCTCTCTCTCCCCCTCCCCCCTCCCCCCCCTCCCCTTCCCTCTCTCTTTTCTCTCACCTCTCTCTCTCTCTCTCTTCTTTTTCTGAGTGGGGTGCGCGGTAGCGTTCTCGTTGTAGCAGTCTTGCTGACTGCGTTCAATTTTCTCGCCGCAGTGGATGGAAAACCCGTATTCCTTGCACACAGGGGATATTTTAGAAGGCTAAATTCACACCAGAATATCCATTGTTACAATGAATCAAACAAAACAACTTTCTCTCTCTCTTTTTCTTCTCTCTTTCTCCTTCTTCCCTATCTCATTTCCTCTCCCTCTCTCTCTCTTTCACCTCTCTTCTCTCTCTCTCTCCTCTCTCCCCTCTCTCTCTCTCTCTCCACTCTCCCCTTTTTTCTTTCCCCCTCTCTCCTCTTCTCTCTCTCTCTTCTTCTCTCTCTTCTCTCTCTCTCTCTTTTCTCTCTCTCTCTTTCTTTCTTTCCCTCTCTCTCCCCTCTCTCTTCTCTTCTCTCTCTCTCTCTCTCTCTTCTCTCTCTCTCTCTCTTTTCTCTCTCTTTCTTTCTTTCCTCCTCTCTCTCTTCTCTTCTTTCTCTCTCTTCCTCCTCCTCTCTCTTCTCTCTCTCTCTCTCTTCTCTTTCTTTCTTCCTTCTCCTCTTTCTCTCTTCTCTTCTCTCTCTCTCTTCTCTCTCTCTTCTCTCTTCTCCTCTCTCTCTCTCTCTCTCTCTCTCTCCTCTCTTTTCCCTTTCTCCCCCCTCTCTCTCTCTCTCTCTCTTCTCTCTCTCTCTTTTTCTCTCTCTTTTCTCTTCTCTCTCTCTCTCTTCTCTTTCTTCCTCTCTCTCTCTTCTTTTTCTTCTCTCTCCCCCCCCCCCCCCCTTCTCTTCTCTCTCCCTTTTCTCTCTCTCTCTCTCTCTCTCTCCTCTTTTTCTTCCTCTCTCTCTCTCTTCTTCTCTCTCCCTCTCCCTTCTCTCTCTCTCCCCTCTCTCTCTCTCTCTCTCCCCTCTCTCTCTCTCTTCTCTCTCTCTCTCTCTCTCTTCTTTTCTCTTTTTATCTCGGCTTTTGCGTGCGGCCGCATTTGCAAGAAAGAGCCCAATTATTCATTTTTTCTGTTTTCTATGTGCGATATAATTACCCCCCCTTTTTATCAAAAACTCCCTTCCCCGGGATCATCCTCCATTTCCCCTTTTGCCCCCCCTTTTTCCCCAAATCCCCCCCCCCCCCCGCCCTCTAAGAACCGTTTGCATGTGATATTTCACCTTATGACCCTTATGAACAGACTAATTAAGGATGAGATTTGCTTTTTTGTGCTTTCTTTTTTTTTTCACTCTTTCTCTTCTTTCGCCCGTCCTTCCTTTCCTTTCTTTCTTTATTTTTTCTCTCTTTCTCTTCATCATTTTGTTCTTATACTGTCGTTTCCTCCCTTTCGATGCGTTTGTCTCTTTCGAAATTTGCTCCTCCTTTTAGAGCTATTTCTTCTTCTTCTTCTTCTCCTCCTCCTTCCTCTTCTTCTTCTTCTTCTTCTTCTTCTTCTTCTTCTTCTTCTTCTTCTTCTTCTTCTTCTTCTTCTCCTTCTCCTTCTCCTTCTCCTTCTCCTTCTTTCCCTTTTCCTTCCCCTCATCTTATCCTCCTCCTCTCCCCCCCTTTTCCTCCTCCCCCTCCCTTCCTCCTCCTTTCCTTCTCCTCTTCCTCCTCCTCCTACTTCCTCCTCCTCCTTCTCCTCCTCCTCCTCCTCTTCTTCTTCTTCTCCTCCTCCTCATTTACCTCTTCACCCTCCTCCATTCCTTCAACCTTCCCCCTTCCTCTTGCTTTTCTTTTTCCTCTCCTTCTCCCTTCCCTTCCATCATCCTTCCCTCAACTTTCCTTCACCCTTCCTTCACTCTTCCTTCACCCTTCCTTCACTCTTCTGACAGCCGAGTTCCAGTCTCCGCTCACCCTTAGTGTTAAAAGTGGCACCTTAATTCCATTATGAAAACTGTTATTATTACAATTATGGTCACTTCTAATATTGACACTGCTGCCATTACCAACTACTATTACTGTTATTGCTACTTTCACATCAGTTATAGCGACACTAACTGTGGTATCCATATTCGTAATGGTAAGGATAAGGATTATGATTAGGATAATTATTTTAATAATTAGAATACTAATACTCATAATGATAATAAAAAAATATATTCTACTCATGAAAATAATAGTTTTAAATGTAATAATAATAAGAGGGAGAAAATAATAACAGTAAAAATAAAAAAAACAATAATAATCCCTACCATCATTTCTGTTCTATTCGTCATTATCATCAACATCCTCAATACTGCTTAAATAATAATCATTATCATTATAAACCTGGTCATTGTCACCTCTCTTATCACGATCATTATAAACTTCTGATTATCACTATCGTCTTCATCATTACCATCATTACCATCATCATCATCATCATCATCATCATCATCATCATCATCAATCCTCATCAGCATCCTTAACACACGCAAAATCTTCCAAAAAGCTACGAGATGAATGCAAGAAAAATCAATTTTTATTTTTCCCCCTTTAAATTTAAAAGTTTAAAATTTTAGCCCCCGCCCCCCCTATTTTTTTTACTTGCACGTGAGATGGGCGTCGTTAGGAGCCATCCATCATGGGTTTTCTTTGCTCGTGTTTTTGTTCCTTAGTCTTCTGAGGTCGTGGAGGTGATAGGTAATTATAGCTTGATGATTTTAATTAGTAATACTGTTAACGAGAGATGGAAGGGATTGCCGAATCGATGGGTTGGGAAAGCCAAAATGCTTGAGTTAGAGACAAATAGACAGCGATCGGGTTTAAAAGAGCAAAAAAGACTTTGATAGAGGGGATTAAAAAATTTAGGCAGTTGTGAAGGGAAAATGGCGGGTGGTGACGATGGTGATGATAACAACAAAAGAGCATAATAGTAATGATAATGATAATTAAAATAGAAATAATAATGATCGTAACAATGATAATAACAATAATAATAATAATTGAAAAAAGAAGAAGAGGAAGATAGAGAGATGCAAGAGACAAAAACATGGAAAGCAAAATAGATAAAGCATAATAAAAAGGTAGAACATAAAAAAACAAAGAAAGAATTTTCTTAACTTTTTCTAGCAAATTATTAAAAAGAGGACACGAAGAGAGTGGAGGAGAGAAGCGAGAAAAGAAATAAATAATAAAAAGGAATAAACAATTAAAAATGTACTTCTATACCCAAGA
>NC_061854.1:35600489-35615387 GCF_019202785.1 Penaeus chinensis
AGGCTGTTCCTACAAAAGAAAATCCTGGTGTGAACTGAGAGGTCTGTTAAGGGAGAACCAGTGGTCGAGCGTGTGCCGCGAGCCATCGGGCCCCCGAAAAGTTCCTTCCAAAAACCGCATGCATGAGGCCGAGGACTTCCAGGAGGGAAGAAACGAGGACACCAGAACGAAGCCACGTAATAGGACACTTTTGGACGGCTGGCTGGCGAGGAAGGTGCCTCTCGCCCGGGCCTGCTCACCCCCCAACATCTGGATGCAGGAAAATGTCGTCAGTTACGTCGAGAGGGAACTGAAGAATTGGAGACCGCCCCCAGAGGGGCGCGGTGAGTGCACCAGCCGAGCGATCTCGGATGAGTTCTTCCGTTATATCCAGATGGAACTGCACCGCCTTGATTCAGGTGTAGATCTCGAGGGTACTCCTCCTCCAGCAGGGCACTCCTTCTCGCCCTTTGAGGTGTTCAGAACGCCCGAGGAACGCCTTCCCACAAGACTACATATTGCTAGATGTGCCTCACCCTTGCCTAGTGAGGATGGCAGCGAAGGAGATATTGACCAGGATTTTGGACGAGGCGATGAGACAATGAGAGAACAGTCCTCAGCCACCTCAGTCGGCAGCAGGAAGAAACTTGAGGCAAAATTAACTCCCCAGGAGAGACTCGAGAAGGTGTGGAAGCCTGTGCTGTGCCTCAGACACTTGGACCAGTTACCAACTAGTCTTTGTCACTATAGCCAGACACTGGCAGTGAAACCTGGTCTTTCCATATCCCACCTGTCGCCTTTAAAGAAGACTCGTGTGACATCTTCAGAGGCGACGTGCATGTCGCAGGTAAATAGCCGGGGGAATGTGGCAGATAAGCTTGTTCCCAAAAAGAAATTCAAAGCAGCACGCACAAGAAACAACTTGAGTGTTGCTACCCAGAGGCAGCTGAGGCACCTGCGCAAAGAGAAAGCGAAAGGAAAGAAGAGAAGGGAGAAGAAGGCAGGCGGACTGAAGGTATTTCAGAAGGGTTTGGGAGAACTACAGTTTGATTCATCTACGAGATTCCAGCAACCCAGGGAAGATTTAAATCAGAGATATGAACAGTTGGACCAAGACTCGGCCAGTACGAAGGCACAAACAAACTCTCTCAGCGTCCAGATTCCTCTGTCACGAATCTGTTTGAGGAAGAATCTAGGCAACAGATCCGAGAGTCAGAAGCCTGTGATTTCAGAGCAAGATAGGGTTGCTTCTCTTGCAGATTGTTTAAAATCGTCACCTGTTCCGAGTGGAATGCAGCTTACTCCAGAATCTGAGGGAAGGGCACTGGGTACGTCCCCCACTTCCTCTCACACGAAGGAGTTGTTTCCCTATGAGCTATGCATCTTTTACTTGTCCAGTGACACGCATGTTTCCAGGCCAGCCAGTTCAGGTGGGGGAAACATCACACCATCTGCCACATACTCCACTCTCAATTGCAGGGGAGCATGAGGAGGCAACAGAGGAAGCTCAGACTGGTCTCTTCAAATCGATCAGTTTGGTGCCATATCCACCTGAGGAAAGAGGGAACGTGAACCATTATGTGCATTGTGTACAGCCATATAGCCTTAACATTCATTCACCTTGCCAGTCTTTGTCCTTCCCTCAAATGTCTCAGGAGCTAAGGACAGGCAACTTGCCGTGTCAGACAGTGTGTGGTATACCATTCCACACACTGTTACCCTGGCAACACCATGTCTCCCCAACACACACTCTTCCGACATTCCAAGATGTTCAGGGTCTTTGCATTCCCTTTCTGGATCTCTCGGGCCATCCTTCATCTGATGTAGATGTGAAAGACCATTCTCACTGCATGAATATGCCAGGTGTTTGCTCCCCACATACCAACTGCCCACAGGTATCAGAGGGAAAGACGAAATATTACTCAAAAAGTCTTAAGTGGAGACAGAGGGACCTGGGCCCAGGCTGCAGTAGACCACCCTTCTTCATAGAAACCAACCTCCACTACAGAAAGAGGGACGTTTGCAAAAATGAGGAGTCCAAATTTCCAGGTGAAGGGGATCACTGGTTCCAAGGTGTCACAGGTCCCCCACCGGCAGACAACAGAACAAGAGGTGAAAATAAGAGACCAACAATGCTACAGTCAGACCATCTGAACACAGCACTCCACATTCAGGTGAGGACTGGGGCACTGGCGGAGCAGAGAGGAAAGTCTCGTGCA
Source organism: Penaeus chinensis (assembly GCF_019202785.1). Lineage (NCBI taxonomy): Eukaryota > Metazoa > Arthropoda > Malacostraca > Decapoda > Penaeidae > Penaeus > Penaeus chinensis. The sequence goes on from NC_061854.1 coordinate 35,602,688, forward strand.
ATTCTGTCAAAGTTAGACCAGAAGCAAAGGACAGCTTCCAGGGTCATTCAGGTGAGAACGCAGGAGAGGTCACGAAGAGAAAGCGAGTCAGGCAAGGTAATGGAAATACCCAGCAAGGAAGCTATTGAACAAGCTAGCAGAAGGGGAAGAGATACCAACATTAGTATTTTACAGATTCCAAAGTTAATGCCAAACCAGGATTCAATTATTTTGGATGAGAATGGTAACTCCCATGTGACAAAATCTGGATCATTTTTTGAGGGCTCAGATGACAGCAATAATTTCCTGCAGCATACAACACCAAATAAAAATTGTCTTCTAGCTGAAGAGGATTGCAGTGAAAAAGGAAGATGTTCTGTATTGCATATCCCGTGCAAGAGCACAGATATAGACAGACCTTGTGAGAAAAGTTCCAATATAACTAAATCCACAGACAGTGGAATCTACAAATGGAAAGACGATTTGCATAACAACAACATCAATAAGCACACTTGTAATTTTCCTATCTCCTTGGTGTCCCATCATAGTGACTCTGCCGGAAAATTCTCATCTGTTAGGACTGATAATGTGCCAGCTGTAGGAAGCACTTCAGGTTGGAAGCGTCAAATGTGCCATCCATATATTCTGCCAAAGAAGAGACACAAGAATGTGTTTCACTCTGTAGATAAAGTCGATGGGGATAAATATTCAAGTTGTGAAGAGGCAGTTGCGTTAGGTGTGAATGCAGAGGTCTCTGTGGAGGAAAGTTTGCATAAATGTATTGATGATGACATCTCAAGAGCAAAGAAGGATTTTGAAAGCTGTGACAAGGAGGAGAATGTCTCCCATTTAACAAGTAAGACTGATGTGCTTCCCTTGAGTTCACAGACTGGGAAGGGTAGAAGAGACAACAGCATTACAGTCATAGAAGAACACGTTGAAACATATCAGAAGAGAGAAAAGAATCTGCAGGCATTGATGAATGGGGCGAGTCCTCCTTCCAAAGCAGAGGCGAGCTCGGACTGCAGAGAGCTGCTGGAGCCTAGTCCCTGTGCTGAGGCCGAGGTGAAGAGGTTCGTCCTTAAAGAAAGGCAGTCATCTGACAGGCTGGGCACTCCTGCTGCCTCCCAGTTATTGCATTCCTCAGAGCCGTTCAGCACAGGGAACCGTCAGCCGGGAACAATGGTAGACACATATTGCAACCAAGTAGTTGATGGTAATTTGCAGGGTCTTGATTCCACAAGGAAGGAGGGTGACACAAGCACAGCACCACATCCGCTGCCATCCGCAGTGGTCTCCCCATCATCTATTGTTCGCCAGGGAGCTCATTTCGGCCTCATTCGTAAAATTGCCCCTTGCCTACTCCGCCCTGTCCCTTGCAAAGCCCTGTCTCGCAAAGGATCTCTCATGAACAGGTATTTAGCTAACAGAAAGAGGCAGATGAGTTTCCTGAATCGACGTGTTTCACCTACAAAAATGAAGCAAATGAAGCTAGGTTTTGGAACCTCAGTAACTAATAGTTTAAATGGCAAGGACGATTTGATAGGAATCACTCCTCTGCCGAAAGATTCTCAATCTTCCGACTCTCCTTCCCAAGATGGGAAAGAGAGAGTAACCATTTACTCCCCGTCGGGAAGAGCTGAGAATGCCCTGATTGACTGTGGGTATTTTGCACAAAATTTATGCGACTCTAATATTCCCAAAGGAGAGTACGAGTACTTGGATAATTTTGCCCTATCTTCACCGCAAAATTTTCCTGCTAGCAGTGCGGACTTAGATGTTGACCTCTCGGCTGTCATTAGTTCACCTGAACAATCAACAAAGTGTAATGACCATTTACAACATGTAGCTGACAACTGTCCTGAGTCTGATGACGACCACGAGTGTGAAATGGCACAAGCAACAAAATGTGGGCCTGTTCTTGGCGATGGCTCTCAGGACCAAAGTTACAGTTTCAGTGAAGACAAATTAGCCTCAAGTGATATGCCTGGGTTAGATAAGGTCACCAGTGCAAATACTACATCTAGTTGCCTTGAAGGTTTGTCAGCTGATGCCATGCAACAAATAATTCCCACCAATCCTCCATTCCTTCCAGCCCTTAGCAGTAAAACTAAGCAAGAGTGGGAAACTAGCAAATCAGAACTAATGCAAGAAACAAGATTACGTATGCCGGAAGACAGATGTAGCATGGAGGAGATGAACAGCTCACCTGGTACGACCATGGAGTCAGATTCTCCTGTCAAAATTGAAAATACAGATTGGGGTGAAGAAAGTATTATGTGCATAACAGATGGACATTGTAGAGATGAATGGCAAATTATAAACAAATCATCGGTAACTTCTCAGAAAAAATATATCCGCAGTTCTGGCAGTGAGGAGCAAGATCATGAGACAAGTCTTGTTGAGGGACTTGCTTTTCCTAATGACGTGAGAGCATGCCTTCTGTTAGAGGAATCTGCACCAAGGGAACCATGCCAAGAGAAGGAGACACAGGATCAAACAGATCTTCGCAACTCTGTACTTACTCTAGAGCAATTGGAGTCTTGCGAACTGTATGTGGACACACCACTACCACCATCCCCTCAGCATCTAGGTGTTTCCTCTAACCATCTTAACCGGCCAAATCTGAAGCAACACGTGACTGGAAAATCTTTGAATGCTTCAGTTGCTGTTTGCAAGGAAATGGAAGGGGAGAAGGGCTTCATTGATGTACTACGAGATTGCGAAGCGGAGAAAGACGGCCGGCGAGACCTGGATCTCCTCGACTTGCTGACCGCCGAGAGCAGCGTGGCATCCTCCTGGCCCGCGACCGACATGGCGGTCAGGGAGGCCTTTCCTTCGCGTAGAGGGGGACTCCTACCCTACCCCTCCTGACAACCCCCCTCCCCTCGGCCTTAAGGAAGGGGGCAGCCCACCTCTTGCGTGTGGCAGCGAAGGAAAGCTCCCTCAAGCAGGAGGAGTAGGCGCTTTGCCCGCCAGCTGGGACGTCCGCGACGGTGACGAAGGCACGAAGAGCCAGCCCTGCCTCCTGGCGTGCGGTTCCCCGTGGGCCCTCAAGCAACAGGACGCCCTCTCGTCCTCGTCCTCTTGCTCAAGTGGCAGTAGCGTCGCGGGGGAGTACGAGGAGGAGGCTGAGGTCCTGCTTGAGGCCAGGAAGGACGAGGTTAGCGGAGAGGGAGGTAGCGGGGCCGATGGTGATCGAGGGGAGGTGAAGGAAGGCAGTGAAAGACGGAAGAGGAAGAGGGGGAAGAATTCGTCTTCTTACTTCATCGACGTCCTGGTAAGGCTGTGCATGTGCTTTGCGGTGTTCACCTCTTGGCTCCCTTTTCCTGCTCGCTAATTTAACTGAACCCCCTTTTCTCATTTTTAGTATTGCATAGTCCCTGCACGCGCTTTTGCACAAATTAAGCTATTAATATGGCTCAAAAAATAGAAATTCATCGCTTTTCTTGCTTTTGTTTGTGTTTATCACGCAGTGTTTGTTCATTCCCGTCATCCCCTCCTCCCCTCTCCCCTCCTGTCTTCTCATCCTATTCCTTCGCTTTTCGCCCTCCATCCTTTCTCTTCTCCCACTTTTCCCTCTCTCATCACAGCTAGACCTTCATCTTTGTATTTTTCTCGCTTTTGTATTCTTTGTCTCAACTCCATTTTTCCTCGAGGAAAACAACAGTTTCTCCTCTTTATGTTTATACTTGACCTGTTTATTTTCTTATACCTCCTCCTCCTCTCTCTCTCATTCTCTCTCCCTCTCCACCCCCTTGGCATCCCCGTTCCCTTCTGCTCTCCCCCCCTCTTCCTCTCTTTCTCTTCCTCCCTCCTCTCCTCCTCCCATGCATCCCCCCCCCCCCGATCCCTCCCCATCTTGAAGAAACTGACGCCCCCTCTCCCCCCAGACCCACGCGGACCAGCTGCCGTTTCGCTGCGAGTTCTGCGGGCGTCTGTTCAAGCACAAGCGCTCCCGAGACCGCCATGTCAAGCTGCACACGGGCGACAAGAAGTACAAGTGCTGTCACTGCGAGGCGGCCTTCTCCAGGAGGTGAGTGCCCCCCCTCTTCGTCGGGGGGAAGGGAGAGAGGCGCCCTTGGGGTTAGGGTTGCCGGCCCGGGTTATTTTCTCTTTAGGTTTACTTGGTTATTTTGGGTTCGGGTCACTATATTTTTATCGGATTTTTTCATTTGTTTATATCATTTATTTTTCTTGTACTTTTATATAATTTTTTCTTGTACTTTCATTTATTTCCATAGTTTTATTTTATTTCTTTACTTATTTTTGAGATGCTAGAGGGGGCAGTAAGTAGGTCTGATTGGGTCAGCACGACAGCCATTAGATTACCTTCTCGAAACGGGATCTTTTGGCGGTAATTAAGCCAGTGCGAATTATTTAGACGAGCCATCAGAGCACGGCGGAGGTAAGGCCCCAAAAGTACTCTGAGGTCCTGCTGAGTTTTGCAAGTCGACGAGAACTTGCAAGAGTCCAAGTCTGACCCTTTGGCTGGCACTCCTCCGTGGCACTGTCGGCGGCACTCTGAGAGCATCGAGTGATACTGTTTATGTTGTTTTTGTTGTTGTGTGTGTGCTCAGAGAGAGAATAATGGTAGAGAGAGAAAAAGAAAGAGAATTCCCTAACCCCCCCCCCCCTCCGCCCGCAGCGACCACCTGAAGTCACATGAAGCCACGCCCAGCGAAGCCTTTCCAGTGCTCGGTGTGAAACCCGGGGCCCTACAACCGGCGGGCCGCCCTCACGGGGCTCTTTTCAGTACCACTAGGCCAGTCACCGCACCCCCCCTGCCAGCGGTTTAAAGGAGCCCGGCGCCCTCCGATGCCCACACGCTCACGCAGCTGCTCAAGGACACCGCGGTGGGCGCATCGCCGCGCTGGGCGTACATTTGGGAGGAGGCGTGGAGGTGGGGTTGCGCCGTTTTCCCTTTTGGGCGCGGGGCCTCGGGGGTGGGGGTGCGGGTTGGTGAAGGGGGGTCTTTGGGGGTTTGGGGGGGGTGGGGGGCCCTTTCGTAACCCCCGGGGGTTGGGGGGTGTGGCGGGGAGCCCGGGGGGTTTGACGTGGTTGGGGGTTTGGGTTTGGGTGTGGTTTAGGGGGAGGGAAGGGGGCGGGGCGCGCGCGACGGAGGGAGGAGAGAGGAGGAGAGAAGGGAGGGGAGGAGGGGAGGAGGGGGAAAGGCTCATTCCTCCCTCCTCCCTCATTCCTCCTCCTCATCCTCATCCTCCTCCTCCTCATTCCTCCTCCTCCTCCTCTTTCCCTCCTCCTCCTCCTCCTCCTCCATTCCTCCTTCCTCCTCATTCCTCCTCCTCCTCCTCATTCCTCCTCCTCCTCATTTCCTCCTCCCTCATCCTCCTCCTCCTCCTCATTCCTCCTCCTCCTCCATTCCTCCTCCTCCTCTCCTACTCCTCCTCCTCATTCCTCCTCCTCCTCCTCATCCCCCTCCTATTCTCCTCCTCATCCTCCTCCTCCATTCCTCCTCCTCATTCCTCCTCCTCCTCTCCTCCTCTCTCCTCATCTCTCTCCTCATTTCCTCCTCCTCATCCTCTTCCTCCTCCTCTCCTCATTCCTCCTCCTCCTCATTCCTCCTCCTCCTCCTCATTCCTCCTCCTCCTCATTCCTCCTCCTCCTCATTCCTCCTCCTCCTCATTCCTCCTCCTCCTCATTCCTCCTCCTCCTCATTCCTCCTCCTCCTCATTCCTCCTCCTCCTCATTCCTCCTCCTCCTCATTCCTCCTCCTCCCCATTCCTCCTCCTCATTCCTCCTCCTCGTCCTCATTCCTCCTTCTCGTCCTCATTCCTCCTCCTCCTCATTCCTCCTCCTCCTCATTCCTCCTCATTCCTCCTCCTCCTCCTCCTCCTCATTCCTCCTCATTCCTCCTCCTCCTCATTCCTCCTCCTCCTCCTCATTCCTCCTCCTCCTCATTCCTCCTCCTCATTCCTCCTCCTCCTCATTCCTCCTCCTCCCCATTCCTCCTCCTCATTCCTCCTCCTCTTCATTCCTCCTCCTCGTCCTCATTCCTCCTTCTCGTCCTCATTCCTCCTCCTCCTCATTCCTCCTCCTCCTCATTCCTCCTCCTCCTCCTCATTCCTCCTCCTCCTCATTCCTCCTCCTCCTCATTCCTCCTCCTCCTCATTCCTCCTCCTCATTCCTCCTCCTCCTCCTCATTCCTCCTCCTCCTCATTCCTCCTCATTCCTCCTCCTCCTCATTCCTCCTCCTCCTCCTCATTCCTCCTCCTCCTCCTCATTCCTCCTCCTCCTCCTCATTCCTCCTCCTCCTCCTCATTCCTCCTCCTCCTCATTCCTCCTCCTCCTCATTCCTCCTCCTCATTCCTCCTCCTCATTCCTCCTCCTCATTCCTCCTCCTCCTCATTCCTCCTCCTCCTCATTCCTCCTCCTCCCCATTCCTCCTCCTCTTCATTCCTCCTCCTCGTCCTCATTCCTCCTTCTCGTCCTCATTCCTCCTCCTCCTCATTCCTCCTCCTCCTCCTCCTCATTCCTCCTCCTCATTCCTCCTCCTCATTCCTCCTCCTCCTCATTCCTCCTCCTCATTCCTCCTCCTCTTCATTCCTCCTCCTCTTCATTCCTCCTCCTCGTCCTCATTCCTCCTTCTCGTCCTCATTCCTCCTCCTCCTCATTCCTCTTCCTCCTCATTCCTCTTCCTCTTCCTCCTCATTCCTCTTCCTCTTCCTCCTCATTCCTCTTCCTTTTCCTTCTCTTCCTCTCCCTCCCCCCTCCATTCGCCCTCTAACCGCCCGGCCTCCGGCAGGAGCAGTTGCTGAGCCCGAAGTCGCAGCAGGGTGACTTGGGCGCGGGATCGTCCCCGGGGGCGCTGCGGGCCTCTCCCGGGGCCGGCGAGGCGTCCCCTGCCCTCTCGCCCGTCGCCGCCGCCCGCTGCCCGGTTTGCCACGCCCACTGCCGGAACCACACGCACCTCCAGGTACGTTCGCCTGGCCGGCGCCCCTCTCGGGTAACGCTGAGTCGGGTGCTCTCTCGGATCCGGAGTATGGAGCAGGCCCGTGGGCGTGCACGAATTGTTATAGAATTTTATCAGCATATTTGCTATGCATGTGTAACGCCTCGATTGACTCCCTCACTCCGCCCTCCCCCCATCCCTCCCTCAGTTCCCCCACGCTCCTCCTAACGTGATTTCTCCCCCACAGCGGCATCTAACGCGTTACCATGGCGACGACGTGCCGATGGCGTCCTCGGATCGCCCCGCCTCCCGAGGGGGCGGTTCCGGGGCCTCGTCGGTAGGCGGGGCATCGTCAGCCGCCTCCACGCCCTCCCCGCGGCCGCCGTCGTCGCTGCCGTCGCCGCGGCCGCTGGCCAACCCGCTGCTGTCGCTCGTGGGCGGCAAGCTGGCCTGCCTCTACTGCTCCCGCGACGCCTTCCCGTCGCTGGAGGCGCTGCAGCTGCACCTGCACTCCTCGCACGGTTGGTCGACTCGCCCTTTCCGCATTTGCTTGATTGTTTGAATATCTGTGGCATCGGTGTTTGAATTTATGGCAGCAGCGATGATGTGCTGGAACTGACTCCACTCCCTTACAGGCTCGGTGCTGAACGGCGAGATGCGCGACATGGCCAGCATGCTCGGCCTCCCGACGTCGCTGGGCGGCTCCCTGGGCAGCTCCCTGGGCGCGGGCGGCCTCGCAGCGTCTCTGGCCTCGCCGTTAGGCCCTGGGTCGTCCAGGGGCGTTAGCTGCGAGTTGTGCGGCGCCCGCGTGGGCGGCGTCACGGCGCTGCAGCGGCACGTGGTGACGGCTCACACCTTCACGGACCTGTTGGCGCGGGCAGCCGAGGGCGTGTTCTGCGCGCAGTGCCTGCTGCCGTTCAGCAACCCGGGCGCGCTGGCCGAGCACATCAAACTGGTGCACGCGGCGCCCGTGCTGTCGGCGGTGCTCAACAAGCGGCCGCCCTCCCCGCCCACCGACACGCCCACTGACCTCAGCAAGAAGTCCCGCCACGAGGGGCTGCCGTCAGACCTGCCCGCCTCCACGCTCCTGTGCAGCCAGTGCAACGCACCCTTCACGAACTTCGAGGCCTTCCGCAGGCACCTCAAGACCCACCTGGAGGGAGTGGAGGCGGCGGCCACGGCGGGCGGCGGCGCGGCGCACATGGCGTGCCCCGAGTGCCGTCTGCCCCTGAGCTCGGAGGCCGCCCTGGAGGCGCACCTGGCCACGCACCTGGGCGCCACGGCCACCGAGTACGGGTGCCAGGCCTGCCTCAAGCTCTTCTCCAAGCCGGACGAGCTGCAGAAGCACCTGATGGACATCCACGCGCACCACCTGTACCGCTGCGCCCTGTGCAAGGAGATGTTCGACTCCAAGGTCTCCATCCAGGTGCACTTCGCCGTCAAACACAGCAACGAGTGCAAGGTGCACAAGTGCACGCGCTGCTCGCTCATCTTCCGCTCGCAGTCCGAGTTCGAGGTGCACATCCGGGCGAGCCACATGCGGCGGGGTATGGGCGTGGGGGAGGCGGTGCCAGGGGGGGGCAGCCTGGGGGGGTCGGGGGGGTCGTACCGCTGCCTGCTGTGCACGCTGAGCCTGAGCTCGGAGGCCGAGCTGGCGGCGCACGTGGCCACGCACCAGCGCCAGTTCCAGTGCACGCTGTGCGACGACGCCTTCCACGTGGAGTTCCTGCTCGACAAGCACATGCAGACGCAGCACAACTCCGAGCTGAACGGCAACGTGCCGCAGCCCGAGAACCTGGTCAAGCCCCGCCGCAGCCCGCACAAGAAGGAGCTCAAGTGCGACATCTGTGACGCCGAGTTCTCCAGCGACTCGGGGCTTCTGGCGCACCGCAAGCAGGCGCACAACATCAAGAGCGGGGCCGGCGGCGCGGGAGCCAAGGTGGCGGCAGCGTCCCTCAGCCTCTTCTGTGCCTACTGCAGCGAGGCGTGCAAGTCGCGCAGTGACCTCGAAGCCCACATGAAGTCGCACCAAGGCTCTGGCGGGCGCCACAAGTGCAACATCTGTGACGAGTTGTGCCCCTCGGCCGCGCTCCTGGCCCAGCACAAGCTCACGCATGTCAAGGTGGTCAGCGGCAGCGCCTGCGCCGTGTGCCGCGAGCCCCTGACGTCCGAGCAGCAGTTCAGCAGCCACCAGAGCGAACACCACCCGGCGCCGCTGCCGCAGCCCTGCGTCGTGTGCCGCCAGACGCTCGTCACCGACATGGAGGTGAGTGTGCACGCACGCTTCCACGCGGCGCAGGCTGCACAGGCCGCCGCTGCCGCTTCGGTGGCCTCCAGCGGCCCCTTCAGCTCCTCTGACCCCGGGCAGCCCGTGTCCCTGGCCTCCATGATCACCACCACGGCCTCCAGTGCGGCTGCCACCGCCAGCAGCAACAGCAGCAGCAGCCGCGGCAGCAGCAGTCCGAGACAGTCGCCCTCGCTGCGGTGCCCCGAGTGCCACCTCAAGCTGGAGACCATGGAGGAGGCCGAGGCGCACGCGGCGGCGCACCAGCAGCAGCAGGGGTATGGGCGTTCAGTGGCACCGTCGTCACGCACGTACCAGTGCATTAAATGCCAGGAGAGCTTTGCCTCCGAGGCAGAGATTGAGGCACACGTGGCATCGCACCTTCTGCACGAAGGCTCTGTGCACGAGTGCCACCTGTGCCGCGCCACGTTCGACACGCCACTGCGCCTCCAGTGCCACCTCATCGAACACACGTTCGAGGGCTGCGGCAGCTTCACGTGCTACATGTGCTCGTCTGTGTTCACGACGGCGTCGCGGCTGCAGCAGCACATGGTGGAGCACGGGCTAAGCGCGCGCCCCTACGACTGCCACCACTGCCACCAGCGCTTCTTCTTCCGCGCCGAGCTCGAGAACCACGTGCTGTCTCACCCCGAGGCGGCGGAGGGCAGCTGTCGCGAGTGCGTGGCCAGCTTCCCCGACCTCCCCCGCCGCAGCCACCGCCGGCCGGCCCTGTCCATGGGCCCCGCGCAGCACCTCCTGGCGGGCCACGCGGGCCAGACGCGCCCCGCCTCGCCCTGCTCTGCCTGCGACGGCGACACGGCCGACGGCGCTGCGGCCTCCGCCAACGGGCTGTCGGCCTCCAGCAACGATGCCAAGGAGATGTGAGACGCCGGGGCGGCGGTGCCAAGCCCTGGCGCGTGCCCGGTGATGCTGCGTCTTCGGAGCGACCTCTGGTGACGCCTGAGGGCTCATGGCGACGACGACGATGATGGCAAAGACGAAAGGAACGAAGTTTCTTAGCTGTTATTTATTATTTTCTATTTTATTTATTGTCATTCTGATTTCGTAAATCGATAAGGACTCCTCGAAGTGGTCCTAGTGCTGCACTGTGCGTACACCAAATATATTCGTAGAAGGCTCCAGGCCGGAACCCGAAGCCGGCGGCGCGAGGGCCTCGGCTGCTCCGGGGCCGCGCCGCCGCCCGCGTGGGGAGAGTGCAACTCCTCCTGAAGAATCCCCATTTGTCCAGTATGTGATAGTTAAAACAAAAAAAGTTTAAAAATGAATAAAAAAAATAAGACAAGGAATTGTTAGGTATTTTACTCGAGGGTATGAAAGTACAACCTGGTCTCTTGAAGGACTAGATAGCTCATTTATACGATATCCTCATCTCATTAGATGCTCCTCTCTCACTAGCCCTCCCCCACCCCCCACCCCCCACCCCGGCCCGTCGCGAAGAGGAAAACCTTTCTCGTCTTGATGACGTCACACCGTTTTCCTTGGCGTTGTCCTCCCTCCCCCTCCCCCCCTCCGCCCCGTCACCTTCCTTATTCCTGGTTTCTTTCGCCATAGCTGCCTTTCCCTTCACTTCCTCCAATTATCCATTCTCCCTCCCCTTCCACATCCTCTTGACCTCTCTTTTCCCCTCCGTTCCTCCCTTCTCCCTTCCTCGCCCCCCCCCCCCCCCCCCCCTTGTTCCGATGCCAGTGCGTGCGGTGGATGGTGAGCGTGAATTTGTTCTACAGGGTATCTGCCAATTTATTTCCCCCCAGTGTATATAGCCAAATGTTATTTATGTTTTCGCTAACATCTATATAATTTTGCCTCCCCCCCCTCCTCTTCTCTTTTTCCCCCTTTTCCTCCTTTCCCCCTCTTCCCCCTCCCACCTCCCTGTTAGTGTTTCTCGTTTTTTTTTTTTTTTTTTTTTTTTTTCCTAACATGTGGAAATCGCATTTTTTGTCTCGTTTTCTGTGTAAAGGGGGTAGGGAGGGAGGGAGACCTTTGTTTACGTCTCCTGTTTCTTCATTATTCTTTTTCTGTTTCTCTTCTTGTGGGAATAAAGGCTCATCATTTTGGGGAGAAAAGAGATATATCCCTTTAATAAAAGAGTATTTGATATTAGACTCTTTGCAGATGCTGAAGTTGCCAGCCTCGGTGATGGCGACCGATGGCATCTCGGTGCTGGGAGTTGGATGTTGAAACTTATATGATAATTTTTTTTCTAAACTTGAATGTTGTAATGAAGTTGTTTGACCAATGATAATTAGGAATAGTTATTTGTCGGTCGAGACCCAGTGTGCGCGGATGTTTTTTCAAGATTTTTTCGAATATCACTGTGAACAGTTTACATGAAACAAAGTGTGCATTTATTTGTTAAAGATTGAGGTTCAAGTGGAATCTTTATGTAAATTAAGTGGAATAAAATTTCACTATAAAGTTGGTAGTTTTCATGTAATTTACCTTTTCCTTTTTTCTCTTCTGATTACGCAGGCGCGCGCGCGCGCACACACACACACACCACGCACGCGCGCGCACACACACACACACGCACGCACGCGCGCGCACACACACACACACACACACACACACACACACACACACACACTGTGTATATATATACATATATATATACATGTGTATTTATATATAGATACATATACATGCATATACATATATACATGTATATGTATATATATATGTATACACGTACATATGTATACATATATGTATATATGTAAACATACATGTACATATGTATACATACATGTACATATGTATACATACATGTACATATGTATACATACATGTACATATGTATACATACATGTACATATGTATACATACATGTACATATGTATACATACATGTACACATGTACATGTATGTATACATGTATGTACATATGTATACATGTATGTACATATGTATACATGTATGTACATATGTATACATGTATGTACATATGTATACATGTATGTACATATGTATACATGTATGTACATATGTATACATGTATGTGCATATATATGTATATGTATATATTTATATATGTATATGTATATATATTTATATATGTTATATTTATATATGTATGTAATATTATATGTATATGTATATATTTATATATGTATATGTATATATTTATATATGTATATGTATATATTTATATATGTATATGTATATATTTATATATGTATATGTATATATTTATATATGTATATGTATATATTTATATATGTAATTATATATTTATATATGTATATGTATATATTTATATATGTTATATTATATATTTTATATATGTATATGTATATATTTATATTATGTATATGTATATATTTTATATATGTATATATTTTATATGTATATGTATATATATATGTATATTGTAATATATTTATATATGTATATGTGTTTTATTATTATGTATGTATATGTATTATATTTATAGTATATGTTATGTATATATATTATTATGTATAATTTATATATTATATATATGTTATATTGTATATATTTATGTATAT
>NC_061854.1:35615487-35617987 GCF_019202785.1 Penaeus chinensis
TCTCTCTCTCCCCCTCTCCCTCTCTACAACACACAGATTATATATTATACAAATATATAATATTGTATGCAAAAAATATATTAAAAACTAGAGAAAAGTGTGCAAATGTCTTATCGTGTTCTTGTGTTCGGCGTCAGTCACGTGCTGATCATAAGAGTCATCATAACTCATAAAAGATCTGTGACTTTCCCCCCTAAAGAGGAAGAGGGAGGGGGAGGGGAGGGAAGGGGAGAAAGAGGAAGGGGAGGAGGACAGAAGTAGCTTGGGGAAGTTTGTTTGTTTGTTTGTCTGCCTGTATCTCTCTCTCTCTTTCTCTTTCTCTCTCTCTCTCTCTCTCTCTTCTCTCTCTCCTCCTCTCTCACACTCTCTTCACATCTCTCTCTCTCTCCCCTCCCACTCTCTCTCACTCTCCCCCTCCCATACCACCTACACTCTCTCCTCTCACCCTCCCTCCCTCCCTCCTCCCACTCATCATCCCTCTCTCTCCTTCCCCTCCCTCCCTCCCTCCCTCCCACCTTCCCTCCTTCCTTCCTTCCTCCCTCCCTCCCTCCCTCCCACCTTCCCTCCTTCCTTCCTCCCTCCCTCCCTCCCTCCCTCCCTCCCACCTTCCCTCTCCTTCCCCCCCCCCCCCTCTCCCGCACACGCTCCCATCGCGAGGGCCGCGCCGCCGCCCGCGCCGCGAGTCTCTTCTCCCGCGCGGGATGAAGCTGTTCCAGCGGGCCGCCCGTCAGACTCGCGCGCGGGTGTCGCTCCTGCTTCGGATTTATGGCGTATTTTACCGTCTTCGGGTGGGGAGGGAGGGTGAGAGAGTGCGAGGAGGGGAGGGGAGGGAGGGAGCAGGGGGCGGAGACCAGAAGCCTTTTTCGTCATTGCTCCATCCATCTTCATCGCCTTTGTGCGCGGGTCTCGTCCTCCGCGGGTAGATTATCCCCTCGGGATCTGGCATCACTTCTTTTCCTTAAATTATATTGGCCAACGCCACCAAAAGCTCCAAACACAACCAATTACCTCGCATTCACCTTCCTGGCGGCGGCCTCCCACGCGCCCGCCGAGCGCCGGCCGCCTCGGCCAATCAGCGAAGGGCGAGGGACGAGAGCCCCGTTCTGATTGGCTCCCGGGGCGGGCGGGGGGCGGCCCGGCGGGCGTCGGGGCGGCCCGCCTCCTCGGCCGGACTCCCCGCTGCGGCCGCTGGGTTGTGGGTGGCGGGACGGGCGTGGCGGGCGGGGGGGCTGTGGGCGGGGGGGGGGGGGGGGGGAGGGAGGGGTGTCGCTCCTGTAGAGGGACGCCCTTTGGGACCCTTGACATGTCTATTTAGCCGCGAGAGACCGGCAGTCAGATCTAACCCGAGTCTTTGTATTGAGTACCTTATCTCTCTCTCTCTTCTTTACCTTTCCTTCTCTCTTCTTTTCTCTTCCTCTCTCCCCTCCCCTCTCTCTTTAACCGTACCCTCTTCGCTTTGCTTTATTCCCAGTGTAGAATTTTGTAAGACATAATCCTGTCCACGTTTTCCAGTATTGGTGGATTGATGATTATTCTATTCTATTATAAAGAGTCTCTCAAAGTTATTAAAGTAAAAAAAAATCATTTCAAATGTAAGTTAACAAAAGATAACATGCCTACACACACAATCACATATTTGACCTTCAAAATAAATAACATACATAATCACGCATTTTCATTTCTTATTTTAAATTAGATTGTTTATTTACACAGCAAGTACACGATGAAAACACAAAACACATTTTTCTGTTTCCGTACATATTTTCTTATGTGTGTGTGTATATATATATATATATATATATATATATATATATATATATATATACACACACACCTTTTCTTTCAATCTCTAAATATATATAAATACCTTTATACTTCCATTTTTAAGTAAGTATATAAATACCTCATTTCTCTCTTTTTTTCTCCCTATTTAATATACATATATAAATACTTCTTTTCTCTTCCCTCTCTCTTCCATTTTTTTAAATATTTATATAAATACCTCATTTCTCTCTCCTTCCTTCCTTCCAGCCTTTTAGAATATGTACATAAATCTCTCATTCTCTGTTTCCCCAATGTTTCCGTGTTCCGTCCGCGGCCGCAGCTCGTCCGCCGCGGAGGGTGCGGCGGACGGCCTCGGCGTGCGTGCGCGCGGAGGGAGGGAGCTGACAGGGAAGGAAGTTGGGCTCTCGAGACCAGCCACTTGGCTAGGAAGCCTTGCGGGGGGGGGGGGGGGGATTTGGTGGAACCTCCTGCATTTAAGTTTTATTTTTATTTTTATTTTATATATTTTTTTGTACTTTTTTTTTTACTTTTTTTTTTTTTTTCTTTTTTCTGTTTTTTTTTTTCAGTTTACTGTATTTCTACTTTTTTTTCTTTCTTTCTCTTTTTTATTTTCGTTTTCAGTTTTCTTTTTATCGCTCTTGGTTTGTTTTCTTTTCGTTTTATTTTCCATTCTTTTTCATTTTTCCCTTTTTTCCTTTTTAGTTTCTTTTATATT
>NC_061854.1:35622987-35627987 GCF_019202785.1 Penaeus chinensis
ATTTATATGATAACATTGTTTTTATTTATATGATAACATTGTTTTTATTTATATGATAACATTGTTTTTATTTATATGATAACATTGTTTTTATTTATATGATAACATTGTTTTTATTTATATGATAACATTGTTTTTATTTATATGATAACATTGTTTTTATTTATATGATAACATTGTTTTTATTTATATGATAACATTGTTTTTATTTATATGATAACATTGTTTTTATTTATATGATAACATTGTTTTTATTTATATGATAACATTGTTTTTATTTATATGATAACATTGTTTTTATTTATATGATAACATTGTTTTTATTTATATGATAACATTGTTTTTATTTATATGATAACATTGTTTTTATTTATATGATAACATTGTTTTTATTTATATGATAACATTGTTTTTATTTATATGATAACATTGTTTTTATTTATATGATAACATTGTTTTTATTTGTATGATAACATTGTTTTTATTTGTATGATAACATTGTTTTTATTTGTATGATAACATTGTTTTTATTTGTATGATAACATTGTTTTTATTTGTATGATAACATTGTTTTTATTTGTATGATAACATTGTTTTTATTATATGATAACATTGTTTTTATTTGTATGATAACATTGTTTTTATTTATATGATAACATTGTTTTTATTTGTATGATAACATTGTTTTTATTTGTATGATAACATTGTTTTTATTTATATGATAACATTGTTTTTATTTGTATGATAACATTGTTTTTATTTATATGATAACATTGTTTTTATTTATATGATAACATTGTTTTTATTTGTATGATAACATTGTTTTTATTTATATGATAACATTGTTTTTATTTATATGATAACATTGTTTTTATTTATATGATAACATTGTTTTTATTTGTATGATAACATTGTTTTTATTTATATGATAACATTGTTTTTATTTATATGATAACATTGTTTTTATTTATATGATAACATTGTTTTTATTTATATGATAACATTGTTTTTATTTATATGATAACATTGTTTTTATTTATATGATAACATTGTTTTTATTTGTATGATAACATTGTTTTTATTTGTATGATAACATTGTTTTTATTTATATGATAACATTGTTTTTATTTGTATGATAACATTGTTTTTATTTATATGATAACATTGTTTTTATTTATATGATAACATTGTTTTTATTTGTATGATAACATTGTTTTTATTTATATGATAACATTGTTTTTATTTGTATGATAACATTGTTTTTATTTGTATGATAACATTGTTTTTATTTGTATGATAACATTGTTTTTATTTGTATGATAACATTGTTTTTATTTATATGATAACATTGTTTTTATTTATATGATAACATTGTTTTTATTTGTATGATAACATTGTTTTTATTTATATGATAACATTGTTTTTATTTGTATGATAACATTGTTTTTATTTATATGATAACATTGTTTTTATTTATATGATAACATTGTTTTTATTTGTATGATAACATTGTTTTTATTTATATGATAACATTGTTTTTATTTGTATGATACATTGTTTTTATTTATATGATAACATTGTTTTTATTTATATGATAACATTGTTTTTATTTGTATGATAACATTGTTTTTATTTATATGATAACATGTTTTTATTTGTATGATAACATTGTTTTTATTTATATGATAACATTGTTTTTATTTATATGATAACATTGTTTTTATTTATATGATAACATTGTTTTTATTTTATATGATAACATTGTTTTTATTGTATGATAACATTGTTTTTATTTGTATGATAACATTGTTTTTATTTGTATGATAACATTGTTTTTATTTATATGATAACATTGTTTTTATTTATATGATAACATTGTTTTTATTTATATGATAACATTGTTTTTATTTATATGATAACATTGTTTTTATTTATATGATAACATTGTTTTTATTTGTATGATAACATTGTTTTTATTTATATGATAACATTGTTTTTATTTATATGATAACATTGTTTTTATTTATATGATAACATTGTTTTTATTTATATGATAACATTGTTTTTATTTATATGATAACATTGTTTTTATTTGTATGATAACATTGTTTTTATTTATATGATAACATTGTTTTTATTTGTATGATAACATTGTTTTTATTTATATGATAACATTGTTTTTATTTATTTGATAACATTGTTTTTATTTATATGATAACATTGTTTTATTTATATGATAACATTGTTTTATTTATATGATAACATTGTTTTTTATTATATGATAACATTGTTTTTATTTATATGATAAACATTGTTTTTATTTATATGATAACATTGTTTTTATTTATATGATAACATTGTTTTTATTTGTATGATAACATTGTTTTTATTTGTATGATAACATTGTTTTTATTTATATGATAACATTGTTTTTAATTTGTATTATAACATTGTTTTTATTTGTATGATAACATTGTTTTTATTTATATGATAACATTGTTTTAATTATATGATACATTGTTTTTATTTATATGATAACATTGTTTTTATTTATATGATAACATTGTTTTTATTTATATGATAACATTGTTTTTATTTATATGATAACATTGTTTTTATTTGTATGATAACATTGTTTTTATTTATATGATAACATTGTTTTTATTTGTATGATAACATTGTTTTTATTTGTATGATAACATTGTTTTTATTTATATGATAACATTGTTTTTATTTATATGATAACATTGTTTTTATTTATATGATAACATTGTTTTTATTTATATGATAACATTGTTTTTATTTATATGATAACATTGTTTTTATTTATATGATAACATTGTTTTTATTTATATGATAACATTGTTTTTATTTATATGATAACATTGTTTTTATTTATATGATAACATTGTTTTTATTTATATGATAACATTGTCTTATGCGGAAACTTTTATGTTTTTCTGTGATTATTCCTTCTATGATCTATTCCTTCTGATCTCTCTTCCTTTCTCTTGTCTCTCCGCTTTCTCCTTTCTCTCTTACACTCGTCTTTGCCTCGATCCGACCACCCTGTTCTTTCTCTCATTCTCCTCTTTCGCACCTCTCTTCTCTCTCTCTTCTCTCCTTCTCTCGTCTTCCCCTTTCCCACTGGTTCGTTTCCTCTCTCCTTGACCTCGCCCCCCTCTCTTCCCCTCTTTTTTCCCCTCCCCTGTTCGTCTCTCCTCCACTCTCTCCTCCACTTGTCCCTCCCTTACCCTTCCCTCCCTCCCCCTCTCCCCTCTCCCGTAATTTCCCCCCCTTTCTCTTCCCCTCCTTTCCCCATCTCTCGCACCTTCGCCTCCCCTTTCCTCTCTCCTCCACCCCATCCCCCTCCCCCTGCCTTCCCCTCCCTCATCCCTCTCCTCTTCCCCTCCCCTCCCCTCCCCTCCCCTCCCCCCCTCCTACCCCCCTCGATAAACCCATAAAAGAGAAACACCTGTCATACGTGTCATTCTCCCTTTCCTCTTCTCTCTCCCCTCTTCCTTCTTCCCTTTCTCCCCTATCCCCCATCTTCTCTCCTGCCCCTCCCCTCCTGTCTCCTTCTCTCTCTACTCGCCGCCTCCTCTTTCCTCCTTCCTCTTTCCTCTCCCCCCCCTCCCCTATATTTCCTGTTCTCTCACCTTTCCCTCCCTCTTCCCTCCGCTCTCCTCTCCTCCACCCCTTCCCCCCTCCTCTCCCCTCCCCTCCCCTACTCTTCCCTCCTCTCTCCTCCCCTCCCCTCCCCCTCTCCTCTCATTCTAAACCCTGATTGATTCTCTCATTATCTCTTGTTTCGTTCCTGTTGCTCTCCTGTTTGTTTGTTGTCGTTGTTTGTCTTTGCTTTGTGGTTGTTTAAATTGATGTTCGTTTTGTGTCTCGTGTTGTTTATATTGCTTTATTATACATTACTGTATAGTTAGATTATAGTCTGTCTGTCTGTTTGTCTAGTTGTCTATCGATCTGTCTATGTGTCTGTTTATCTTTTCATCTATCTGTTTATATATCTATCTGTCAGTCTAATTATCTTTCTGTCTACTTATTAGTGTGTCTGTTTATTTATCAGTCTATCTATCACTCCTTATCATTCATCATTATTATTCATCATCATCACTATCATCATTATTATTTTCATCATCATTATCATTTTCATCACCATCATCATTTTCATCATTTTCATCATTTTTATCATCATGTTCATCATTTTTATCATTTTTATCATCATGTTCATCATCATGTTCATCATCATCCATCTCCTCTCCCTCGTCCTTCCATTCTGCAGTCTCCTCTTTCACCCCCCCTCCCCTGCAATTCAGTCTCCACTTTCCACTTTCTCCTCCCTCCCCCTCTCCGCATTCCACCCTTCCCTCCTTCCACCCTCTCCCTCTACCCATACCCCCTCCACCCCCCTGCTCTCAATCTCTCCCTCCCTCCACCTTTCCCCTCCTCCACCCTCTCCCCCCACCCTTCCCTTCTCCGCCCTCCCCCTTTACCGCTCCTCCCTCTCTGTCCTCCACCTCTCCACCCACTTCCCTCTCCATCCACCTCCGCACTTCCCCCCTCCCCCCTCCCCTCCACCCTCCCCCTGCACCCTTCCACTCTCCTTCCGCCCTCCCCCGCCACCTTACCCCCCCCACCCCCCCCGACTGAAGTCATTCATCAGTTCGCCGACGCGACTGACAGGAAGGCGGCGGGGGGGAGGGGGAGATACCTGGCACTCCACCCCCACCCCCCGCGAGGATAAAGACGTTGCGGGCGCGTGAGGAGGTGAGGGGGGGGAGGGGGAAGGGGGAGAGGGAAGGGGAGGGCGCCCTGGAAGGAGAGGGAGAGGAGGCATATGAAGAGAGGGGTGGTGGGGGGTGAGGGGGCGATGACGGAGTGAGCTTCGTTATTCTCGTGTCTGTGTATCTGTTAGTCTGTCTGTCTCGCCAGTTTGCGCATCACTAAACATGGAAGACGGTCTAACAACATCTCTCGCGTTCTGT
>NC_061854.1:35635487-35636493 GCF_019202785.1 Penaeus chinensis
CCTCTCTCTCTCTCTCTCTCTCTCTTCTCCTCTTCTCTCTCCTCTCTCTCTCTTCTCTCTCCTCATCTCTCTCTCTCCTCTCTCTCTCTCTCCCTCTCCTCTCTCCTCGCTCTCTCTACATCTCTCTCTCTCTCTTTCTCCTCTCTCTCTCTCTCTCTCATCTCTCTCGTCTCTCTGCTCTCCTCTCTCTCTCTCGTCTCTTTCTCTTTCTCTTTTTTTTCCTCTTTTTATTTCTCTGTGAGAAAGTGAGTGAGTGAAATAGACGGACAGACAAACAGACAAAACCAGAGACAGACAGACAAGCAAACAGGCAATGAACGACAGAAAGTAATATACGAAACGACGCGACAGTGCCCCGAAATGGCAACACTTTCTCCCTCTGCTCCCCCCTCTGTCCCCTTCCCTCTCCCTCCTGCTCACATTAAACGTTATCCTCCTTCTCCTCGCGTTTTCTTCCTCTTCTCTCCTCTCCCTTTCCCTCTTCCTCTCCCCCCTTCACCCCTTCCTTCCTCTTCCCCTTATCATCTCCCTCCTCTCCCTTCTCCCCCCTCCCCTCCCCCCTCCGCCAGCGCCGGAGTGAGGGCGTGGATGGGCGTCAGATGCGACATCAGCAGGGGCGCTGGGCGTACATACCCCCTGCCGTGCCCGCGCTACACGTACATGTGTGCGTGGTCTCTATACGTACGTAGGAAAGGCGTGCACATACAGATATAGTTCGAAAGGTTCGCGGTTCGTTGTGCTGACATTTTGAGAATTATTGTTACTCTTTCAAACATATATTTGTAGATATATAGGTTTATCTACTACTGCTCCTACTACTACTACTACACACATACACATGCACACACACACATACACACACATGCACACATGCACACATGCACACATGCACACACACATACCCATACACACACATACACACACACACACATACACACACACACACACATATACACACACAACTTCAAACAAACCCCTCACACATAATTAATAACTGCATTTACTA
>NC_061854.1:35643287-35648287 GCF_019202785.1 Penaeus chinensis
AGAGTGAGAGAGAGCGAGAAAGAGCGAGATAGAGAGAGAGATACGGGATTTGTGCAATGATCTGATTCGTTTGCAACAAAAGCGGCAGTTACGAGTAACCTCGTTGACAAGTTCCTTTTAGACGGTTGTTATTGCGACAACCGTTTCCCCGTTTCTTCATTTCTATTGTGTATTTCCTCTACTCGTTATGCGTGTGCGTTTTTTCTCCATCTTTACTTGTCTCCACCGTCTTCTCTCTGCTCCTCTTCGCACGCTTATGCACCTCTCTTCTCTCCTATCTCTCTTTTCCCATTTATACTTTTGTTTGATATTTTTTTCATCTTTTCCCCTTATCACTTGCCTCTTTTGCTTGGATTTGTCCGTTAATAATTTACCTTTATTACGTATATAATAGTATTATCTTAAATTGTACGCATTTGATATTGATAAAATAAGCTACAAGTGTCCTTTCTTGCCGGCATGAGTGCGGATCTTCGCGGATCTTCACCTTCTGTGTTGGATGAGATTCGTTCCAAATCGGCACAGTTTGTTTGCACTTTCATGAGAGACTTAGAGGAAAGAGTTTTCAATTTCATTACGTCTTTGTACACACAGTATATCTGTTCTCTGTTTCTCTGTTATTGTCACTTTGCTCTTTGCCTTCACCACCCTCCTTTTGTCTATGTATATATATATACATATATATAAATGTGTATATATATGTATGTATGTATGTATGTATAGATGTGTGTGTGTGTGTGTGTGTGTGTGTGTGTGTGTGTGTGTGTGTGTGTGTGTGTGTGTGTGTGTGTGTGTGTGTGTGTGTGTGTGTGTGTATGTGTGTGTGTGTGTGTGTGTGTATCTATATATATACATATATATATATACATACACACACACGCACACATACGTGTGTGTCCCAAGAGTGGCCGCTGACCTCGGCCGTCCCCGCAGAGCGAGTGGGACTTCACCAAGGCCATGCTCTCCCCCTCTCCCTCTTCCTCTCTTATCTTCATTTTCTTCTTCTTCCTCTTTCTTCATTTCCTATTCACTTTTCTTTTTGCTTTTTATGTTCCTTTCTTTTTTTCTTTTTCTCCCTTCTCTTCCTCTCCATCCTCCATCCTCTTCCAGTCTCCTTCTCATCCTCAGTCTTTCTTTTCCTTGTTTATCCTATTATCTTCACTTCCACTTTATCTCTCTCCTCATCTCCTTTTCACACCGTTCCTCCTGCGTCTTTATCATCCTATCTTTCCTCCTTTTCCTTCTTCTATTTTCCTTTCGTTGTCCTTTCTTCGTCTTTGCCTATTCCTCTCTTTACAATAAGAGAGAAAAGAAAAGACGGTTTGGATTTTCGTGATCACATTTTCGTTTATTATCACTATTACCACTATTGCTGTCTACTTTATCCATTCTTATTATCATTACTATTATTATTTTATTATTATTATCATTACTATTACTACTTTTATTATTACTATTATTATCATTATTATTATAATTATCATTGTTATCATTATTATCATAATCATAATCATAGTCTTTATTATTATTATCATCATTATTACTATTACTATTATCATCATCACCATTGTTATTATTATTATCATTATCATCATTATTATTACTATCATTTTCATCCTCATCACCATCATCATTATTATCATTGCCATTATTACTTTTATTATCGTCACTACTATTATTATTATCTTAATTTATGTTATCACAATTAAACCGAATGACATCGCCATATTTCATTAACCTTCAACTCATCATCTCAACTCAATTCCTCATCCTGTCAATGTAATCATCATGATCATCATCACCGATATCGTCCAAAATGCCAAGTACATCTTCGCCTCATCACTATCTCCATCATCATCAGTCTTCCCCTTCTCCTCTCCCTACCTGCCTCCCCCTCGCACACACAAGTATATGTATATATGTCTACACACACGCACACACACACACACACACACACACACACATATATCTGTGTGTGTGTGTGTGTATCCCTCCACCCCCCTCCCCTCCTCCCCTCCTTCTCTCTCCCCCTCCGCCCTCCTTCCCTCCCCCACCCACCCTTAGGCAGCCGACCCTCCACTTCCTTCCTTCACTCATCCTTAAGGAATTCAGACGCTGTGAAAAGGCTGCAACTCCCCGGGTGTGGGAACGGACGGCAGGCGGGGACCTAAAGTGCTTGCGAGTGCTTGTGCTTGGCCGTCTGACGTCGAGCGGGAGGAAGGGAATTTTGCTTTCGTGGAAAATTTGAGGCGAGCAGAAAGAGTTTTGTGTCTTGTGCGCAGCGGGCGTGAGGGATGCTTACGCGTAAACTCACACACACACACACTGCTGTCTATGATCTATCTATCTATCTATCCATATATCTCATCCATTTATCTATCTATCTATCTATTTACCTGTGTGTCAGTCCACACACACACACACACACACACACACACACACACACACACACACACACACACACACACACACACACACACACACACACACTTATATTCATATCTATGTCTGTGCCTTTATCTACACACACTCTCTCTGTATATGTGGACATGGAGAAAGATATAAAGAATAGATTTAGTGAAGCAAATGGCTATGATGAAGACGAGGAAGAAGAAGAAGAAGTAGACGAAGAATGATAAGGATAAGATAAAGAATATAAAAGAACTGAACATGAACACAGACGAGAGGAAGAGGAAGAAGATGAAAGAAGGAAGAGAAGATAAATAAATAAAATACATGCTCCACAAAGCAACACAAAAGCCCTTTATTCTGTTATCATCCATTACGATAACGGAATCACAGAGAAGGAGAAGCAGAGAGAGAGAAAATAAGTAAGAGTGAGAGAGAGAAGGAAAAAAAAACATTTCATAAATAAACAACAGGTCTTTTAAGTTTATTTGTGAGTATTTCACTTAGGACGATCTTCCTGACGTCCCAGGAAAGGCAGGATGGGACCCGGAATACGATAATAGGAGGAGGAGGAAAAGGAAGAGGAGGAGGAATGAGGAGGAGGAGGAGGAGGGAGATGAGGGGAGGAAGAGGAGGAGAAGGAGGAGGAGGAGGAGGAGGAGGTGGAGGAGGAGGAGGAGGAGGACGAGGAGGAGGAGGAGGAGGAGGAGGAGGAGGAGGAGGAAGAGGAGGAGGGGCGAATAGGGAGGAAGAGAAGGGGAAAGGAGGAAGAGGAGGGAAGGAGGGGAAGGAGAAGAAGGGGAAGGAAGAGGAGGGGAGGAAGAGGAGGAGAAGGAGGAGGAGGAAGAGGAGGAGGAAGAGGAAGAGGAGGAGGAGGAGGAGGAGGAGGAGGAGGAGGAGGAGGAGGAGGAGGAGGAGGAGGAGGAGGAGGAGGAGGAGGAGGAGGAGGAGGAGGAGGAGGAGGAGGAAGAGGAAGAGGAAGAGGAAGAGGAAGAAGAAGAGGAGGAAGAGGAGGAGGAGGAGGGGAAGAAGGGGCGAATAGGGAGGAAAAGAAGGGGAAAAGAGGAAGAGGAGGAGAAGGAGTGAGAAGGGGAGGAGGAGGAGGGAGATGAGAGCGAAAACGAGACAGGAAAGAAAAAATGGAAAAAGAGAAAAGAAAGAACAGGAACAGAGAGAAGCGAAGAGGACAAAGACACAGCTTCCCAGTTTCCATCTCTTATCAAATCTTATCTTTACGCCTCGCACTTGTAAATCCTCACAGCGTCCTTATTAACACATAGAAGTCCACATGGGAGCTCACACGCGCGCTCCAACACTGTGTATCCACCTGTGAAGCGAGAAGCGCAACATGGCGATGTGTAAACAAACCACACGTGCACCAACATGCTCTATCGATCCCAAGAACCCGAGTCATGTTGTTGCCTCGATCGCTCTCGTATGTGGTCTTCGTGAGGGCTTCAGTTCCTTTGTTTATCTTTTTTTCTTTTTTCTTTTTCTTTTTATATGTAGTTATTTGTATTATTTATTTTCCTTAATCTGTGAGGGGGACTTTCTGATGAAGCGTCTGGCAGCAGTTTCGAAGCAAGGAGACGAAACAGTCATTGGTTGAGAACTCAAAGAATTTGTTTTTCTTTATGAGTTTTGAGGAGGAGAAGAAGGGGGGGGTAGGGAGGGGGGGTTAAGGGAAGGAGGGAGGGGAGGAGGAGGAGGAGGAGGAGGAAGGGTGAGTGGGGAGGAGGAAGGGGGAGGAAGAGGAGAATGAACGGAAGGAGGGAGAGGAGGAGGAAGAGGAGGAGGAGGGAGAGGATGAAGAGAAGAAAGAAGGGAATAAGGGAGGGGAGGAGAAGGAGGAAGAGAGAGAAGAGATAATAGCAATAAATAATAATGATCACAACAAAGTGACGAACCAGGAGAGTGAAACACATTAGACGACAGTGAACCGCTACAAGAAACGCCCACAAACAACCTTAATTAATGACCCAATAGGACCAGCTACCAGTCACTCCCTCAATTAATGACCCACTTAGAACCTGCTACTAACCACTTACAAATAATTACTTAGAACCACCAATAAATAACTAAAATGAACAGCAACATGGCCGATAAACAAAGCAAGAAGAGAAATGATGATAATAACACCATAATCAAATAACAATAATGATAACAAGAAAGGTAACAACAGCATCAAAAATAACAATGGGAATGATGTTAATGACAATGACAATAATACTAATAATAATGATAATGATGATAGTAACGATATAATAATAATAATAATAATAATAATAATAATAATAATAATAATAATGGTGATGATGTTGATTTTGATGATGAGGAGGAGGACAACAATAATGTTAATAATAATGACAATAATAATAACGATGCAAATTATAACAATGACAATAATAATAATAATAATAATAATAATAATAATAATAATAATAACAACATCAACAACAACAACAATAATATCAATAATAATAATAATAATGATTATGATGATAACAATAATAATAATAATAATAATAGTGATGATAACAGTACTAAACAAAAGGTGCCTCGCGCTTCCCTGCTCGTTCCTTTCCCACCAC
>NC_061854.1:35680787-35683287 GCF_019202785.1 Penaeus chinensis
TTTTTGCAACTGAGAAAATGACATATCGACTTGAGAAGTCAAACGAATGTAGAGGAAATCACCGCCGTGGCAAAAGTGTCAGCGCTCTGAACTGCGGTTGATTAGGAAGGGGATTGAATCTCGTAAGGGTTTTACTGCTAAATGACCTCTCAATAATAAATTGGGAGAGGCCTAGATCCTGCAGTGGAATAAATGGCTGTTGAACAAACAAACATATATATATGAATATATATTTACACATACAGATATATGTATGTATGTATATATCTATGTTCATATATATACTTATATATTTATATGTACACATATACATATATATACAGATTAACATATGTATAATGTATATAATATATATACACGTATACATTTATATACATATATATATATATATATATATATATATATATATATATATAAATGTATATGTATATATATATATAAATGTATATATATATATATATATATATATATAAATGTATATATATATATATATATATATATATATATATATATATATATATATATATATATATATATGCATACATGCATATATGCATATATACATATATACATAGATATGTATATACATATATCCATATATCTATATATGCATACATATATATATATATATATATATATATATATATACATATACAGATATATGTATATATGTATATATATATGTTTGTATGTATGTATGTATGTATATATGTGTCTATCTATCTTTCTATCTATCTATGTATATATCTATGTATATATCTATATATGTGTGTGTATGTTTACGAATATATCATTATGTTTATGTATTTATTCAAGTTCATTTTTTTCCAGTTAGCTGATAGGTTGGATACCTGATAATTTCTCAACTTGCGTGCTTGAGTGTTGCATGTGCAATAAGTCATTTATTTAGTCTGGGGTTGAGCTGAAGCAGCTGGGAGATGTGGTGGAACAAATGACCTGTAGAGGAGGTGAGGCAAAGGGAGAAAAACACACTAATCAACACTTGCCAATTTCCCATCAACTAACACTAAGCCATTGGAGGCCTTTGTGTTGCATGTTGCAGTGCTTAGTGATCGGTTTGCAGGTGGTCTTATTACGGTCTTATTACTGACTGCTGCTACTACTACTACTACTACTACTACTACTACTACTACTACTACTACTACTACTACTACTATTACTACTACTACTACTATTACTATTATTAGTACTTCTACTATACTACTACTACTACTTGTGGTACTATTGATAGTGTGTTACTATTGGGATCTTGGTGGAATGGATCAATGGATGTATTAATTATTCAATAACAGTTTTAACCCAATGCCGCCGGGGAAAATGAACAAAAAATGGGGAAAATGCTGTGCCTCTATATTTTCTATATTTTTTGTGAAATGTCTGCCCATAGATGGCTCTGCGAGTCCATAGCCACAAAGGAGTCAATTAGTAGACCTTGTGACCGTACCTGATTTGAAATGGCGGGAAAAACTTATTTTTTACTAGTGCTATGAATACCGATGGTGTTATTCTTATTATAAACATTATAATTATTCTAATGTTTTTCAACATTAGTAACAGCAAAATAAGATAGCGTAAAATATTTTGTAAATCAAAGAAAAGGGTGAACGGGCAAGATGGGCAGTACTTGTAACTGGCTCATTGGTGACTTAGTACAAGTGTAGCCATCCATGACTAAAAACAATCAAACAAGTACTCACAGTGGGCATAGCACGTACATACACGTCATACCCGTCGGCATTGGGTTAAAAAAATTAACACAGTTGTCAAGATCTTTCTCTTTTTGTGTTGTATATCCTCTTACCTTTTTTTGCGTGATTCTTGATTTTGTTGGCTTCGGGTAAACTGCCAGATAATCTTGTTTTATCTTTGTTTTTAATTTTATTTTATTTCATTTTTTCCTTAACCCCATGGGGACGGGCTAGAGATAAACATGCAAGATCCACAGATAGGTAGTCTAGATTTTTAGTAGTCTAGAATGTTTTAAAAGCAAGTTTTGCCTTATAAATAACTCACTATAGGTTTGGATTAGTGCAGATGTTAGGGCATAGCGGATAGCCAGAGAAAGAGCTGCCTGTGTGAGGGGTTAATATGACCAATAATTCCCACAAAGGATTAAATGTGTGTCTGCCGTGTGGACGTTCTTGACAGTTCTCTCGTTGACGGTGCTTTGAGAATGCCTTTGTCCATTTTCCCGTTCTTTTCATTTTTTTCTTTCTTTTTTGAGAAAATTTCTGTTCATTCTTGTATTATATCTTCTGTTAGTTGATTAATTAGTTTTTTAGGGGTTGTGAATTTTGTTTTTTTTTCTTCTATTTTTCGGTTGATTGCCGTGATTGATGAACAGGATTCATTATCTGAGTATTATTGGAGGAGCAGGAAGGAATATGGCAGTCAATTTTGCTGGTAAATTTTCTTGCTGTTTTGATAGAGTTATTTATTTATTTCCTTTAATTGGTGTTTTATCTCATATGGATCTTTT
>NC_061854.1:35695787-35703287 GCF_019202785.1 Penaeus chinensis
ACTCGCACAATGCACGTGTCGCAGATCTTGTACAGGTCCTTCGCGGCTGTGTGCTCGTATAGAAGCCCTCGAAATCTTCATCCGGCAGGAAGCATCCTCTTCGGCATCTCAGGGCGGCTGACACCTGCACTGACGAGCTCCTGGAGTTTGACTGGATCTGCGGCGTCCAGGCAGGCGGCGCCTGTCACAGCATCATGGGGCGACTGGTACCTGCGCTGGCAAGTTCCTGGTCCTTTGCTGGATCTACGGGCGTCCTGGCAGGCGGCGCCCTTCCACATCCTGGGGCAGCTTGATACCTGCTCTGACGAATATCCTGGTCTCCAGGCTTCTGGCGATCTTCTGGTGACGTTTTCCACAGCGTCCGAAGGTGACCGTTTCTGCAGCAGGGCCTCCTTTGGTGCCGTGACAGATATCATGAACCAGAGTATACACATAAGGGCCAAGATAGTAAGAGAAAAGAAAGACAACTGAGAAGAGGGGGCGTTAAGTGCCACCAGCCGATTATTTATATAATTTGCAGTTTTTATGGTCGAATTTTAGTATTTTCGTCTTTTTTTTATTTCACTTTGTGTTTTACGTTCACAAGTTAGAAGAGGGAGACAGTAGTAGCGATCCGGAAGGACCTAGCTTGAACTACCAAACCGTCTCTTGATAGATATGAGAATAAGAGAAAGGGAAACGACAATTTGGCAATCCACCAAGATTTACTTGAACCATTGTTGTAACACAGAAAAGAAATGTATGTCAAATTATAATTCATTTACAAGTCACACATCACGATTGACAAACTCGTGGGCAAAGAGATGTGTCATAGATCTTTACGCCTGCAAATACAACAGCAACAAACCCTATTAACCCAATGCCGTCGGGGAAAATGAACAAAAAATGGGGAAAATGCTGTGCCCATTTTCTATATTTTTTGTGAAATGTCTGCTCATAGATGGCTCTGCTAGTGCTTAGCCACAAAGGAGTCAATTAGTAGACCTTGTGACCATACGTGATTTGAATTGGCGGGAAAAACGTGTTTTTTACTAGTGCTATGGATATCGATGGTGTTATTTTTATTATAAACATTATAATTATTATAATGTTTTTTAATATTAGTTACAGCAAAATAAGATAATGTAAAATATTTTGTAAATCTAAGAAAAGGGTGAACGGGCGAGACGGGCAGTACTCCTAACTGGCTCATTGGTGACTTAGTACAAGTATAGCCATCTATGTGTATAAACAATCAAACAAGTACTAACAGTGGGCAAAGCACGTGTCTACCCGTCGTACCCGTCGGCAAGGGGTTAACCCCTTCCCAATGGGTCATGTCTATAGATGTGAAAACAAACCGCTCAAAATGTGGCGTGCGGCTGTACGTGGCGGCGCGTTGCCGTGGTTCGCCAGAGCTTAGTTTTTTTTTAGTTTTCTACACCTGTCACCAAGGGGTTAATCACACCCTGCTCACACTTTAGATGTCGCTGGCATGTTTGTGTAAATCCCATCTATATATGATTCATGATAAATACCCGTAGGGCATTGCATGAGCGCCCATCATAGATCCGCAGATAGAGTGGGTTATTTATAAATTTTCCCAGCTCGTTCCGCTTCATAAAGTATGGTATTTTGGGTACGCAGCTTGACAATTTGTTACCTCGGCAGATTGTTCCCCAAGAAGTTTTCACGTCACCATTCGTTAGTGCGTAATTTTGTCGCATATCATTAAATGTTAAATTTAATGTGGTAGTTGAAATAATTTTGCATTATGTCTATAACTAGCTAGTCGCATTGTTGTTAAGATTAACGGTAATCTCCGTGTTTGGCATCCATGTCCACTCTGTGTGAGGTCACTCTTACTCTCATTAACTGTCACACACACACATACACAAACACACACACACACACACACACAAAACACACACACACACACACACACACACACACACACACACACACACACGCGCTCACTCACTCACTCACTCACTCACTCACTCACTCACTCACTCACTCACTCATCCACGCAGAACCAAAGACACCGAAACCTTCCATTAATAAGTGAATCATAATTCTAGCTTAAGCCCTAGTCCTACATTATTGAACGGACGCAACAGTGGGTCACCGACTCAAAATTGATTAACTTCGGTTATACCTATTATCATTATGTTGGAACGCAGGTCTATTACGCATAAATGCAACCCCAGGCTCATCAGGCACCCTGACACTATGATATGGGGAAGATCCCTGGCGCTATATTGAAATGTAAATGTATATAAATCGTGTTACAAGCTCCGCTCTAGAGCCGATAGAATGTGTCACCAATGAATATGGAACGGTTGCTATGCGTTATCCCTATATTGTAACAATTCTAGAAAACAATTTATAGAAAATGCTAGCTGTTCTCACAGCCATTTTAGCGTTTCAATCACTCAAAGTGAAAGTGAGGTCAGATCATCCAACTGTCCAAGCGGGCTTTCACTCGGAGGTCAGGTCATAATGGGAAATGGGCAGTGAGAAAAGAAATAATGAGATGATGTTCATGAAAACAATAAAATCACGAACGTGCTAAATTTGTTGCAATTGAAACTATATAACTCTCTAATCATGAGAAAATTTAAATTAACAATTAATAAATGAATGATATTCATATTGTTTGACTCTATACCGTGATCACACGGTAATGTGATTTGAGGTCAGAAGAATGGAGAGTGTGCACTTTAACCCAAGAAAACCAACTTGAGCATGACTGCACATACGGCTTAACACATTTAGGGGGAAGATAGAGAAAAGAAAGGAAAAAGGCCCAAAATGTGTACTCACGTTTTTTATTTGAAGACAGGTCGTGGTTGAGCGGATTTCAGAGACTGTGTGCCCAAGTTGAGAGCCGAAAGGACGCATCGACCACCCTGCCAGCAGACTGTAAAGGCTATTAATTGAACACCTTTATACATTGGTTAAGCAGGAGTAGTAAAAGGGGACGATGGCTTTGACTCTTTTTATTTAGAAGAGTACAAGCAACACAGAGATATGGCAACACATGACAAGGTCTGGGTAAAGCGCAGTGCGGGTAGTCACAGTCAGCCCAGTTGGGGGCGGAAGGCTGGCTAGAATGACTGGAGCCCTCCCGCCTGAAACTGTAGGCCGAGCGGCCTACCTTGACTGGACAAGCGCTGGGCAGGAACTCTGTCGACCTGGGTCATCCTTGGCCTTAAATACCCGGGGACTGCGCGTACCCACACCACCTCAAGGCTTGGATTCGTTCAAGGAGCCACGTGGCAAGCTCGCGGCCTGCAAGCAGCTGCGTGTTTCTATACGTGCTTATGTACACAGTATACTCTCTCTCTCTCTCTCTCTCTCTCTCTCTCTCTCTCTCTCTCTCTCTCTCTCTCTCTCTCTCTCTCTCTCTCTCTCTCTCATCAGTCATCACTCTTACTCTCACTCACTTACTTGCATGCAAATGCTGTTTGTTGATGTCAATTGGTTCCTGAGTTACAGTGGGAACGAGAATGAAAAGGAGCAAAAGGCCACCTGCATAAACATAGCCTGCTTGTATTAGTGTCTTTATACATTGACAAGTTTGTACATACATAGTTATATCAAAGTACATACTTATGTATACGTGTTTATGTAAACATGTGCACACGTTGATGGTATGTGTGTGGAAAATAGGAGTAAAGGGGTTGCAGAGTTTTAGAATTCAGAGAAATATTTTTTGTTGCCCAAATGTTTTAGGTCTATTACTGGAATTACAAAAAGCAAAAAATAAGAAAACAAGTAAGCTATTCAGTTAGTGTTACATTATAGAATATACTAGTAACTGCATAGAAATAAACAACACTTTATAAAAAGACATTCATTATCTCATCATACCATAAGATGATTATTTTAACTTACTTAAAACCAGGATTGGTCTTGGGTCCCATGCTCATTGAGTGAGCAGCAAGCCTTCTGTTCTCAGCCAAGACCTTGAGAAGCCTTAAGTTTTATACAGTGTAATGTGATTTTCTATAAAAGGAGTGTGTGCTTATTTATATACAGTAAACCTCATGTTCACTGTCACACTCATCTTATCCTCAGTTGGCTATGAATTTAATTGATATGATATTAATTGTGACAAAAATGGTATAAGTGGAATAATTAATTAGTCCATTACTATAATTTATATTGAATATACATTGGTCTTGCTAAAATTCAGTAAGAGCTTTATAAAACATTAAATTATAATATTTAACTTTTTGTATGAAAATACTTTAGTTATTGCACATTACAGTTTATTATTGTGTTAACCACAAGTTCATTTGCATATATTCTTTGAGGAGTATAGAAAGTGAAATGTTATGGTGTCAAGGGCTGCCTCAACTAAATTTCACAAATCATGTCATTTTGTAAATAAATATATGTGAAATATGCGCATATATGCTTGTATAGATATTGTCATTGTTTCTTATTGTGTAGTGATAATACTTACTCCTTATTCTTAGGCCATATGAAATGAGTTTTTATTAGCCATTGATAATTTTTATGCAGTCTTTAGTCTACCTTTTTCTGTCATATATATTAGGGAAATGTAGCTTTATTGTTAATTATTTCATTTTTTTTTCAGTTATTTAGGCTCCATTAAACACTGACTTAATATTGTTACTATTACAAAATCTAGACAAACACTTCTTGTTACTTCACTATTTTAGATAAAGACGCTACCATTCATGCTTTATTACCAAATATCACATTGCTTATTAGAGATCTTTATTTCAAGCATAATTTTAAGTACTAAATCATTTGCAGTTTGAGTATACAAGTGAATGTGAAAAAAGTTTACTGTAGGTTTCTAAATATAATAGTGACACAAAAGAAATGATATTGCTAACATTGGAAAATGCTGAGCTCGCTCTGATGAGCAAGTAGTGCAGGTTATGTCATTATGTACTGCCATCCATGATTGTCCAGTACATCTATGGCATATGAAGCCATGTGCATTGAATGGGTTGATGAAAGAAAATACAGTGGGCAGTACATGTATATATACCTTCCCTCTTGGCATCACTTGTTTAACCCCTTCCGGACGGGTCACGCCGTTAGGCGTTAAAACAAACTGCTCGATGTGTGGCGTGTGGCTGTACGCCGCGGTGGTGCGCCAAAGCGATACGAGCCGGTGATTCAGCTTGATGTGCCAAACTCTCGCACTCAAAGTCGACATGTTGCCATTGTCCCCAGAGCGTAGATTTTTTTTTTTAGTTTTCTTCACCCGTCATCAAGGGGTTAAACTCTATGGTCTGTATGACTTGACCATCACATTATGAACAAATTAGTTTGAGGGACAGGTGATGTGAACATTCTGTCATGGGAATATTTTGCTGAGGGCCAGGGTGATGGAACTAACTCACCATGAGTGCACAAAGCTTTTGGAGGGTGATTAAACTCAGGAAGGATTAAGGAAGGGGCTTTTGCGTTATTTCCATTGATAAACAAGTATTGAATGTCCCCTCCGTGAGCCTTGCCTGGAAGAGTGCCAGCTGCAGGGATGATGCTCTTTCCCTGCTCAGGATCCCATTAATGCCCGCTGTGACTGGCAGCGTAGGTTGTATTACAAGGTATTGAATGTTATGAAAAATATAGTTCTACCTATTGTTATTATTGCGCTGTTATGGACTACCAAAAAAGATAATATGGAATCTGTACAAGGAAAACAGTATTGCCATCTGGAAAAATCAGCCTATGTGTTGCAGTGCTGAGAAATTTTTCCCAAGTGGCTTATAGGGCCCCTTACTTTTACAGGGAGCATAGCAGCAGTGAGAGCAGTACAGAGAGTGAGGCAGGAATCTACACATGCGATGAAGGACGTGAGGCTGATGATGAGCAGAGTGACTGGTTTGCTGAGCCTGATCCCGTCTATGGAGTCCCTGGCTCCGCTAACTCTACCAGGCAGAGGGCTGCATCGAACCGCCTTTCGTGGTGGAATGAGAATGAGTTCAGTCTGTCGTCTTCAGCCAAGGTACTGTGGAAGGGTTAGAGGCTGGGTAGGGGTGGTGTGTGTGCGCACCTTCGAGCTGGAGCCTCAGCTCCTCTTTACACCTCGTAATGTGCAACAGAACCTCCAGTGCAAGATTTTTTGCTGATTTTTTATTATTTTCTATTATGTGTTACTTCTTGAAGTCTTACTTGTTCCTTTGCCTGTTTATTTCATTTCTTTATTATTTTACTTCCTTTCATTTTTTTTTGTCACTTTCTGTTTCATTTTCATTTTTTTTTCCTGTGGGCAACTGAGAAAGGTTTATGATGAAACCCATCTTGCTTTCTATTTGTTTTTTTTGTGTTCTACTAGTGTGATTATTTCCCTGAAATTGTTATTGACCAAAATAATGTCATGATAATTCTTTAAGAGCATTTTGGTTACTAATTCTATAACATACATTGAAGAAAACAGTTTTTGTGTTGATATTACATTCATTCTTAGGGATAGTAAGTTTAAAATTAATTTTCTTTGCTAAAATATGCACGGTGGCATTTTCCTTACTGCTCTTATAACATGAATAGGAGCGAATGTGTTCTTCCTCTTGGGGCATTGGTGTACAGAGTGGCAGCACTGAACAGCAGATGACAAACTTAGTTCTTCTCACTGACAGTTCAAGAAAAACAACTTCAATCTGTAAATGACTTTGATTTGGTTTACCCTACTGTCTTTTAAAATGCATATTTGAACATTAACATTTTAGCACCTTCTTTTAACATTTAACATTAGATTTACTGGTTCTGTGACATTAATAAGGTGGAGGTTATGATCATTGTTCCCCCCTATAGCCCTCTTGATATGAGAGTTTGTGTAGTAATGGCAGGATTGCATCCCTATGTTCTAATGTACATCTCTTGTATCACTAACAAATTTCTTTATTAACCCATTGGCGACGGGTGTAGAAAACTAAAAAAAATCTACACTCTTGCGAACCACGGCAACGCGCTGACTTTGAGCGCGTGAATTCGGTACATCAAGCTGAATCACTGCCTCGGAGCGCTTTGGCGCACCGCCGCGGCGGACAGCCGCACGTCACTATCGAGCATATTGTTATGATGCCTATAGGCGTGACCCGTCGGGAATGGGTTAATAAGACAGCAGGTGTAAAGCAACTTTGTACACCAGTGTCCTAGAAAGGGAAATGATAGTTAAATCTTAACTTGTTTGAATGAAGAGTTTCAGGAGGAGTTGGTACATTGGTAAAATATTTCCCCTTGACACCTCAAATCCATGTTGTAGCCTACGTCAAATACCTTCGCTGCGTGTGGAAGTAGGTCAGACGACCACCTTGCACAGGCCATTATAGCTTCATAGTCAGTCATTTTCTCTTGGCTATCATCATGATTTTACCAGTCCAAGGTAGACTTTTACATATTAAATATTTTATGTATTTAATTTATGCAGCTACAGATTAATGAAGAAGAGGATTTTCTGTTTTAAAGAGAGACTGAGGAAGCATTGGGTGATGGGGCAGGTGCAAAAAACAAAAAAACAAAGTGCAAGTT
>NC_061854.1:35718287-35720787 GCF_019202785.1 Penaeus chinensis
CGATAGCCGTGACCCGTCGCCATTGGGTTAACTCATAGCCTACAGAGTACATGGGCTTCACTTCATGGCTGACTTGGTCATGGCTCCAGGTGTTGTGTTATTATGTTACAGCCAACCTGGATTCAGCTCTGGGCAATGGGTCATTCCTGTAATATGATGAGGCATGCATTACATTTTATGCAATTTATAAGAACCCTTGTGCTTACACCTCATGCCTGGGGCATGAGGGTGTGGATGTGTAATGCTATGATTGGCTATTATTTTTGTATAAAAG
This sequence comes from Penaeus chinensis, assembly GCF_019202785.1. Classification (NCBI taxonomy): domain Eukaryota; kingdom Metazoa; phylum Arthropoda; class Malacostraca; order Decapoda; family Penaeidae; genus Penaeus; species Penaeus chinensis. The sequence goes on from NC_061854.1 coordinate 35,718,562, forward strand.
GAAAATTTTTGCACATAGACCTGCCAAAAATTATAGAGTAAATAAAATTGTTAAGCATTGGCTGCGTCTGATAAACACACACATATTACTGGAGTAGAGGTCAAGTAAACCCCATATTCTCCCAGAGGCAGTGAGTTAAAGAATTAACAAAATTGAGTGAGGGACAAAATTGCCAGGTCATGTTAATATAACGAATGAAATATGACTGCGATACAGCTTAGCAAGCATACCGTCATGCAGGGTTAGGACCGACGTGTGGAAGAAAAGAGTAGTGGCTGGAGGAAGAACATTCTTGGCCTCAGTCATTCTCCGGATGGTTGCAAGGGACTGCAAAAGTTTGGGAATCGCTGGTGTAGACTATAATATGTACATTCTGTTGTATTTGTGTTGCCCTTCAATAATAGAATTTGTCTTAAAGAACTGCTTATTGATATCTGAAAGGTAGTTACAATGTAAGTGCATGTGTGTGAGTGCTCAGATATCTAATAAATGCTTCAATGTATATATCTGTTTTTTTTTTTTTTAATTATCAGTGTGCAAACTTTAAAGAATATCATATATGTATATGCATGCATGTGCTGTGTTTAGTTATCCAGCCTTAGCTTAGCAGAAATTTCTCTCTCTTCTTTGTTCATGACATTCAATATGTATTGATGATACATAAGTGATGTTCCCAAGAATTCCTTTAGCAGCAAATCGGAGAAACCAGTTCTGGAGAAAACTATAAAGGAATATAGTTTAAAGTGTACAAAAAGTGGCATAAGTTTATGCAGTTTCCATTGGTCCTTTGCTTTTTAAGGGAAAAGCAAACAAGTAGACAAATATAAAATATTTGAAAGATATGTATAAAGATACATAAAAAGTACCTTTAAAAGTGTGAATTGTGCTATCCTTCAGAAAAAAGGAACATTAACTCGATTTGCCTCAGAATGATCAGAATAACAGTCTTGATCGTTTCACACCAGAGCCTGGTAACAGAGCATGCTTTGCTTTTGTTGTTCCTGGAGGCATTAGGCCATAGAAGATAAAGCAAGAGAGACCCTCCCCCTCCTCCCTCTGCCCTCGCCCAATCATCATCAGCTGTTACATGACTGTATTTGTTCCCAGAAACACAATTACGAAGCAGAGGCTGGAGGTGGATAGTGAGGTAATGGCGTGCGAGGGAGCCTTCCCGGGGGGCTTGCCGGTACCCTTGAGTGACATGAAGAGACGCCGTCGCACCCCTCCCCCTCCCCCCAACAACCTGACAGAGGGCAGCAACGACTCAGTTGAGAGTGTCTTCAACAGCGCTGGAATTTCGGGTGAGGAGAGAGTGTTCAACCTGGTACTGACTCTGACTAGGCTATTCCTCTCTCTGTCTCCTGTTTTTTTCTCTCTTCTCTTCCATTCTCTTGGCTTTTCTCTTTTCTTTTCCATTTTCTTGTAATTTCTCTTTTCTCTTTTCTTGTCAGTTTTATTGGTTTTTCTTTTTTCTCTTTTTCCTCCTCCATTTCCTTGGCTTTTCTCCTTTTCCTCTTCCTCTCATGCTGTTGTCTTTTGTATCTTTCCACCTCCTATTCTTTCCCTCCTCTGTACTGATCCATTCATTTATGTGAAAAAATACCAACGCATTTGTCTTTTCCAGGGACTTCCTTCCGACCTCCAGTACCCACTGTGAGTTGGGATGATGACCTAGGAGACTGTTGTGCCGACTCCCTTTCGGAGAGATTGGCAGACTCCGAACCCGACCCCCTGCCATCACCGACGTCTCTTGGGCTCCACGACTGTACTTTATAGTCACGCCTGTTTTGCGGCAGCTGCTTTTTTATTATATTTATTTTATTTATATACTAATTTTGGGGCAGCAGCAAACTTCCTTACGTCCTCCCCATGATTACAAGCCAAGCATTTTGATCTCCACTATTTCTTTTTTAATATCTTTCTTCCCATCTTTATTTATTTTTTGGTAAGCAAAAATATTGTTGTGGATGGGAAATAAACAGTCACCAAGGCTTTACAGCTGAAAGGAAATATCAAACCGACACCTGCCCTTTCTATAGAAGTGTATGAGAAACACTAATTTTATTTTAGTTGCCCCACTCTCCCTTCAAGGCTTCTGAGGGGCAGAGGTGTCCTGATGCCCACTCCTTTTCTGTTCCTTGCCTTCACTTCCCTCTTTCCTCTCATTACTACCCCACCTAAAGAAAGAAAGTTGTATATTTTTACAAGAATATATGAAAATTATAG
>NC_061854.1:35733287-35740218 GCF_019202785.1 Penaeus chinensis
TTTTATAAGAGACAGTACGAACTATGCTAAGGTCCAGATCACCGGTTGACCCGGCTAACTTGTCAGCCTGCTCATTGCCATGGATACCAGATTGGCCTTGGTACCCATATTAGCTTGATTGATTTGTTGGCACCATGTAGATTACGAATGGTATTACCCAGCAATTCATTTTTGGTGGTTTCTAAAGATTTAATAGCTTTAAATGAACTTAAAGAATCTGAAAAAATAACTATTCTATCGTGGGTCGTCGATAGCTTTATCAATGGCAAAAAGTTCAGCAGGAAAGATCGATGTATGATTCGGCAGTCTGAACTTTAGTTCACATTCAGTCGACCATACATCCGCACCCACACACTCATCTGTCTTGGAGCCGTCGGTATATCCATGAAAAAGGGATGTGTTTAATAAGGATCTCTCTGAACCTAATGGAAGCCAGGCTTCCATGATAGAAGTTGGGGGTTTCCTATGGCGATATATTTAAATGAACCAGGGTATCGATGGTAGAGAGATCTATACAGACTTTCTCGGCGAGGTCGTGCAGTCGTGTGGCAAAGGGCCTGATGCCTCCATTGCCATTAGGGTGGCTCGGGTCTCGAGCCACCTTTGCGGCATAGGTCAGTGCTAACTGGCCGCGTCTGAGTCGGAGGGGAGGTGCTCCCGACTCCACCTCAAGACGCTTCGATAGTATCCGAGTACATTTCAGGGCTCCAAGACACACACGCAAACAAGCATTCTGCACAGCATCCAAACCTTTCAAACTTGTTCTCGATGCCGAGCCATATACGATTGACCCATAATCTACTTTAGACTTAGTCAGGGTTTTATATATCATTAGTAAAGACTTTCTATCAGCTCCCCATTTATTGCAAGAAAGGCACTTTAATAAATCTAGTGTTCTTTGACATTTATTCTTTAACTGACCTAATTTGGTTTTTCCAATTGAGTCTACCATCAAAGAGCAGACCAAGAAATTTAGCAGAATTTTGAATAGGTACTGGGTGGTTGTCTAGAGTTATCCTGATGTTCGGCTTCCTCCTATGTGGAAAAATTACCCCAATACTCTTTTCTGTGGAAAACATTAAAAATTCCACTGGAGGCCCCAGTTATGAATCATATTCAGTGCCAGTTGGATGCGATTTGCTGAGAACTCTGCATTACTGCTGGAATGCCATAATGCACAATCATTAGCATACAGGGAGTATTTAAGACTGCGAGGGGGACCTGGTAAGATGTCATTGATCATGCATAAAAATAATGTTCATGACAAGACACTTCCTTGTGGGACCCCGTTAGCCTGGACAAAAATGTCCGAAAAAATGACATTGTCAGAAAACAATTTGACAGCAGAGATGAAATTTTAAATAAAACAAGGCAAGTTTCCACATAATCCAAAAGCATAAAGTTGTCTGAGTAGGCCATATCGCCATGTCATTCCGTAGGCTTTTTCTATTTCGAAAAATACTGAAGTCAAATAATCTTTTTTGGCAATTGCCTCTTTAATGTGACTGTCCAGTTTTACAAGTTGATCGAGAGTTTGGCGTCTGCTCGTCAACTTGAAAATTACTGGAATTTAAAAAATGCAAGACCTACTGTTAACAATTCGTTCCATGACCTTGCATAAGCAACTTGTCAACGCAACTGGGCGGTAGGAGATGGCAGATCTGGGATTACCCCCTCCTTTCAATATGGGAATGATGTGGGCGAAGTGCCATGAGTTTGGAAAAGTGTGGCTTTTCCAAATTTCATTGTACACTTCTAGCAACTTAATCATGGCATCATGATTAAGATGCTTTATCATCGAAATTGGTACCCTCGTGGATGATGTTTTTTTCTTATTGATTTTATTGCTAGTGGACCAAACCTCTGATGTTTTTGTATTACTGTTAATTGTAGAGACAAAGCTCCGCCAGGAGTCTCTTCTTGCTTGTCTTATTTCTCTACGAGCCCTAGATCTTGCTTGTTTGTAGTTGCAGAAGTTCTCGTTATTGATGTTATTTTTGAAAAGCCTGTAGGCCTTATTGCGTCGTCACAGCGCCCTGCGGCAATCTGGTGTCCACCATAGAACATCGCTTCCCAACGAGTCTCAATGGTGTGCCACAGGCACTTGGCTGCTATTGATGAAGAGACCAGTGATATGTCTATAAAGTTCCAATTACCGGTATTATCGTCCACCCGCGTCGGACTACCATCGTTCAGGACTAAATCAGACTCATTAATCAACTTAATTACTTGCTCACCTCTACCATCCACCCGCAGGGAACCCCATAACGTATGCTGAGCATTAAAATCACCTAAAATTACTTTATTTTGTGGCAGACGTTCCTGAAGAGCAAAGAGCTCATCATAGATTATCACATTATCAGGTGGACAATAAACTGAACATATAGCCAGATACGTGCCATTATATTTTAATTTGCATGCGAAAAACTCCAAAGTAGAATCAACAGTCACTTCAGTAAAAGGGAGGCTTTGGTGGATGTACATGGCAACTCCGACTCCACCCCTACCCTCTCGATCCTTCCGACATAAATGGTAGTTCTTAGCGAAACGACCTCGTCAGTTATGTTAAGTGCGTTTCTTGGAGAACTATAAGTTTAAGGTCATTTACTTTAAATCTAATACTTCGACAGTTCCATTGTATAATGGTTGACGCGAAGATTACGTTTAATGGGGTTTAGAGGTGCCTTGTCTCCCAGTTTTAATGTTCTTTTTATGGGAGGGAGGCGCCTCCTCTCCCTCGGGACTTCCCTCAGGATGGTTTGGAGACAGAAGCCGCCATGTCCTGCATCTCCTGGCGAGGGAGACGACTGACAGATTGCGATCTGCTTCTCTCTCGAGAAACCAATCGCGAGCCAGACGAAGTCCTCACAGGAGTAGCCCGGACGGGGAGGTGCGCTCCGGACTGTGATTCGGTATCATCCTCCTTAGGATGTTTATGCTGGGTTGATGCAGCCATTTGATCGACCAATTTAGTCAGTTGATATACTTTAATGTTTAATTCTTTAACGGTTTGTTTGAGTTCAGCAATTTCTTTATCCTTAGCTGCAAGCTGCTGACTGACATCACTTGCACTAGGGGTGTTGTTAGTTAGTGCTGCAGCATAGGAAGTATCGGGTTTGTGTGTCAAACTTTCCACTTTCCTCTTAGCTTCAGTATAACTAACCATGTTTTCTCATATATGCCAATGTCTCAGTCTCCTTCTTCAGGATGCTGCCCTCAACAGAACCTGAAAGATGGGGACCTCCATAGTTAGCACATTTGGAAATCTGTCTAGTACATGTGATGGTGTCATGAGCTTCAGTACATTTTCGCCAAATAAGTTTATTTAAGTCTTTATCAATACATCTTGATGAGGTGTGTCCGAATTTTTGGCATCTATTACAATGCATTGGCCTTTAGATGGAAGGTCTTACTTGGACACGTTCATATCCGACATTGACATACTCAGGGATTTTATTCAAAGCAAAGGTTATCGTTCGCACATTCCCATCCTTCTTGGTCATACAATGAACGTCCACTACGTCTTGGTCCTTCATGCTCTCGAGAATTTCACTTTCTTCCATCGTCCTCAAATCCCTGTGATTGGGCCAATAGGAATAGTTACTTTAACTCGGAGATCATGAATTTGCGTCAGCTTAAGTAAATTCTTAATCTGGGAGTTATATTGTACTTTAATAAGGAGGCTTCCATCTCGTAATTTTTTGACAAAATCAAAATCGCCGTCCGCTTGACCATCAAGGACCTTTTTGATGATAAAGGGGTTCACGTTCAAAAGTGATAGATTTTAATTCCCGCATTTAACATTCGTAAGCCATAAAAGGGATTAAAAACTTTTAACTTTTAGTATCAACCTAACAGCAATAGCTAAGAGAATAAGGCAGTTTTCCGTCCTCTACCCCCCCCCCCCCCCCCAGTGGAAGCCTGGTTGTGTTCTCCAGGACCAAACAGGGATCGAGTTATGTGGAGGACGCCTCCTTACCGCCGAACTTGCCTAGGCGAAGGACGGTAATTCAATGCCCACCACCCAAGGAACTCCGGTAAGCTCAGGAAAGTCAGAATAAAATAAAAAGTGCGCCCAAAGGACGTCTCAGACTACTGGCCCTCCCTACCCAGGGGTCAAAGCCCACAAGGGCTACCCTGGTGTAGTAGAGAGCTGCGGGTCTGAGGTGGGGTGCTAACTACGCCTACTGTAGTCTCGTGTCACTTGCAAAAACAAGAGCACTGAAGGTGCAGGCAAAGCACTAGAAAGTGCAAAAGGATCTGTAATAACAGTTTTTACTTTATTTTTACTTTAGGAACTCAGAAGCAACAATGTTAAGCGAGACGAGAGGCCCCGGGCTCCAGGGTAGCTCCTGTGGCACAAGACTTAGTGTTTGTTGCTGCTGCGTTAGGAACAAGGTGTTCGCTCATCAAAATTTCATACACGAGTCGACGTCGGTGTCTCGGAGCAGACTGATTTATTTACTGTGTCTACACAGTATGTGTCGCTATTGTTTCGCGAAACGCAAATCAGTGCGGCCACTGATTTAGATTTCGCGAAGCAATGCCACTTGTTTCATGCGGTAAACCGCTGATCACATCTATAATACAAATAAGCTACCTGGCTCGTATACTTAAAAGCGAGTAAAAGACTTAATAAAAGAGACTAAGAATGATAAAAGAATAAAACTGGGCTGCGAAAACTACCCCACAGACATTATTTAGTTCGTTGTTCATGTTTAGGGAGAAACAGCCCAGGCCAGGTAAGCAGGCAAGCAAGCTCATTAAGGCGGCAGACTATTGGGTATGCATATCGTTTCGTCTTAAGTGCTACAATGACGCATGGAGACGGATTCCTCAGCTTACACACACACACACACACACACACACACACACACACACACACACACACACACACACACACACACACACACACACACACACACACACACACGCACACACGCACACACACACACACACACACACATATATATATATATGGTTCTAGGATACTATGGCGCAGGGACACTATGAAGAAAGAGACCGTGGCCCGCCTGCGACTCAGCGCCCATTTCGCCAGTGGATCTAATGCCGCGGTCATGGCACGTCCTCTCTCATGTCAGTGTTGAGTGTTGAAAATACAACAAAAATAAGTTGATAGTGGGATATACAGTGAATTTGGTATTGGACTTTTCATAACCTTTTTCTCTAGGGATTAGTACAATATTTTTGTGGAGAATAAAACTTATTACTGAGTGAGGTACACCATTACTCTGCCTATCTGATCCAGATACCGTAAATCTACAAGGATATAAATATCTAATGATGCAATCTGATCCTCTTGGTACTTCTGACATGAGGGACGCCTCCTGCCATCTTCATGTGGAAGGAAGACCTCTCCGCTTGTGTTGTCATGTGTAAGATCAGACACACCTGCTTGTTGCAACACTCGCCTCAGCGTCCTCTTGACGGCTTCTACAGTCGGCCGTAGATGAGCCCAGTCGACTTCTACTCGAGCATAGAATGCGTTGACAATATGCCTGATGGGCTCTGCTGTTGAGGCTGCACGTTCCTTCATGGCTGCCAGTCTCCTCCACCTCAGCCTCCCTAGGACAAAAGGATGACTGTGGATGGGGCTTTGCCATTTCACAATTTCCCGAGTAATTAATGGTGTGAACCCTGGTTCTGTCTTCGCATCTCCAAGTAACTTTGTCTTGATGGTTCCTCTCCTTCGTAAGGAGATGCTGGCCAACTCTCATCTTCATCGTACGAGATTATAATGTAGCAGAAATGGGCGAAGGCGTCTTTCTGGTTTCACAACCGCAGAGCGCTCGCGATGTCTTAGACACGCGGGGATCTGAAAGAAAGGCGTAAATAGAGTCATCCTTAAATATTACTGCAATATCTTGTCAGTATAACTACATGCAGTTAAACGAGGGAAAAACACATTACCTGCAGAAAATGGCGTAACATACGACATTCTAAATTCATTAGTTAGCATGGAGAACAGTCTTTTATTAGATCTATTCAACATGAGCTGTTTGGAAGGTAAAATCCCCAAAGTCGGGAAAAAAAGTCAAAATACCGGCATCTTATTGCCTAATTCAGTGTTTATCAAACAATGCAGAGAAGTGTCGATTTTTTTGTTGAATTCCAGGGAGCCTTCGGCAAAGCCAACGGAGAAGTGATTGGTTGGGGAGTTACAGCTCGGTTCACGGGAATGTTGTGCAGGGGCTGGGACCCCCTTTTTCAAGAAAGAGTTGTCCGTGGGGTTTAAGGATGTTGGGCCCGCGGAGGGAAATCTTGAGCCGGGAACTCCGCAGGGAGGCGTTTGAAGCCCAACGCTATTTAAAGCACCCGAGGCAAATGGGCCCCAAAGCCATCCTCAAAGGGGGTCCACCCAATTCATGCGCAGATTGTAAGCTAGCAAGGACCGCACAAACGTCGTTTGCAGACGCGCGAAAAGACCTAGAAAAACTTTCTCAAAAAAATAGGCTGGTTATCAACAAAAAAAAGTTTCGGAGCAAACAAAAAGGTAAGGCTTGAGTTAAATGAAAACGTGGGAAAGGTACTGACCCTTAACTCAGGTGGTGCATTTGGGCCCTTTCAGCCCAAATAAGATGCTGAGGTTTAAAACACATACCTTATACACATACTTACAGTGCCTATGGGTTCAACAAAAAGAAAACAGATTAACGGGTTTTTCTTGATCAGGGTGGGATGAAAGAAATTTGGAAGGTCAGTATTTGGATTCGAATACAGGCAATTTTATACACTTTCACTCCCCTAATCTCATTTTTTTCCTCGGATCTAGTCAATATTGTGCACAAATGATGTATCATATCGCCGTAGTGATTATGTAATCCGGAGGGACTTCTCGGGATAAGGGTGGAAATTTATTGTGTAAAACCATTTTTCCGAAATGAAAAAAAGACTTTATTTTTTAAAAATT
>NC_061854.1:35750318-35752818 GCF_019202785.1 Penaeus chinensis
TCTCCCTTAGCGAGAGGTGAATGTAGAGGGGAGGTGAGGGATGGGATGGGGGTAAGGGGGTAAGGGGTAGGTGGGGGTCGAGTTGAGAGGAAAAAATACCAAACGATGATTTCTACAAAAATGATTCTATTTTGTCGCCTTAAGAATTACTTGTATAAATAAATAATGATAGGACAATATGTACATAGATTCGTATAAATAATGCTTATATACAAAACTAATCTCGATGTGAAAAAAATAAGTTAAAAAACTTGTCATAGAGAGAAAGTGAAATGTAAATCCACCGTAACCAGGTCCCAACACCGGGCTGTACAGTATGTACAAGGAAGAAGCAAGCCTATGTGCACACACCCTAAAGGAGGTTCTCATTCGGGAGTGAAAAAATACAGGAATCGTTTTACATCAAAATACCCAAGTCCGAAGAGGGGACGAAGATAAGCGAGAGTATACAAAAGTGCACTCATGAGAGTCTAAAGGCACGTAATTCAAGACGATTACACATTAGATGCCCTAGTTGATCGCGTGCACACGACGTAAGGCTAGTGTGCACATGTCCGCTGATATGCGCGAGTGTGCGAACATGTGCTGGAGAGAATGAGACCCTCGGCCGGGCCTTGGCGTCCGGCCGAGGGGGGAGGGGGGGCGCGGCCCCCATCACAAGACAATGCCCAGGTGAGAGCACGGAGATTAGCTGCTTTCCTCCACGATGCTGGCGCGGCGTCTGGCGAAGCCCCGGGAGCCGTCGGGGCCCTTCGGGAAGCGGAGCACGCCCTCGGGAAGGGGCAGTGAGCCTTGGGACACGCGCTCGGGGCGAACGAAGGAGGCCGGGCGGGCGCTGCCGACGGGCGCGGCTGCGGAGGCGGCGGAGGCGGCGGCGGCGGCGAGGAGGTGGCGCTGAACCCAGGACATGGGCGGCGACCCCGTCGGGAACTCTGTGCAGGACTTGCTCTTCGGGCGATTCCTGCGCGCCTCCACCACCGCCGACAGTTCGCGCAGGTTGGGACTCTGCGTCTGCGGCAGAGACACGCACTTGCGGCGCGGCTGCCGCATGTGCTGTGCCGGCTCCGCATCCGAGCCGCTGCCGCTGGTGCTGTTCTTGCGGCCTTTGCTCTGCACGATGCTGTTCTTGCGGCTCGCGGGCCCCTTGGACTGCTGGCTGCCGGCCGTGCTGTTCTTGCGGCTGTTGGGCTGCGAGCCCTTCTGCGGCGCCGGCTGCTTCTCCTCCTTCTTCTTGGCCTCGGGCAGGATGGGCACCACCTTCATGCCGTCCTCGTTGCTGAGCTCCAGGGCGGCCTTGGCGGCCTCGGGCGCCTCGAACTCCACCCACGCACAGTTGGCCTCGCCCAGCTGTGGGTGCTTCGCCGACAGCGCCTTCAGGTCCTGCGGCACGGCGGTGCCGGCGCGCAGCACGCGGATGAAGGCGATGTCGCCGCAGGCTCCGAACAGCTCGGACACGGACTGGATGCTGGGCTTGTCGAGCAGCAGGCCGACGGCCAGCACGGCGCACGTGGCGGGCACTTCCTCGAAGTCGGGCAGCGGCTCCGTGCGGCGGATCTTGGAGCCGGCGTCGTTGATCTGGATCCTGGCTGACAGCTTGGCGAGCGAGTGGGCGACCACGCGCCAGTCCTTCGTCAGCTGCTTCACCTTCTTGAAGGACGACACCAGCTTGAGGGACACGTAGCCCTCCTTGTTGCGGCGGATGTGCTTGAGCAGGAACTTGTCCTTGGACACGCTGGCGTCGCTGAAGTAGAACTCGACCTGCGCCACGATGCGCGCCATCAGGTCGTCATCGGGCACCACCATGTCGGGCTCGCGCTCCGCCTCGATGCCCGAGTCGCGTCCGCCCTCCTCGCTGCCGTCCGACACCACGCTGGCCGACCGCTCCGACCGCGGCTCCAGCTCCGACGCGTCGGGGCCCTCCAGGTTGGCTTCGTCGGCCTGGATGCCCTCTTCCTCCAGACTGCCCACGCTCTCGCACGAGTCCTGGCGCTCCAGCTTGGCGGCCAGCTCCGGCGGGAGGCTCACCTGCGGCGGGAGGCGCGTGTGGATGCGGCCTGACGGAGGCAGCTCGGCCGGCGCCTCCACGGGCTCGGCGACCTCGTTCGCCTCGGGCAACGCCGTCAGCTCCAACGGCGACATCGGCGGGGCTTGCTCTTGCGGTGGCACCATCGCGAGGCACTCCTCTGGCACCGGCGCCATGACGACAATCACAGTTAAAATATCACAGAACTTTGTTACGTAATCACTGGTCGTGGAAGGCTTTGGGTCTGGAGTGAGGAGACAAAAGATGGTCAGGGCCTGCAGACACACAGTCTAGAAAACCCTGTTTACAGTCCGTCCGCGTGTGTGCACACTACCGGATGCAGGTCTGGCAGCTACGGCTCGGCTCTCTCAACTGACTTGCCTCCCGCGCCCTCGCGCCTCTTATACTTTCACTCGGTGACGTCACGCCAGGGGGAGAGGGGCGGGGCCAGACGCTGACGCAACTCCTAATACATTA
>NC_061854.1:35760294-35762794 GCF_019202785.1 Penaeus chinensis
CCGTCGTCCTGTGGCGGGTTACTAACTACTAACTACTTACTACTACTTTTTTTTTTTTTTTTTTTTTTTTTTGCCGTCGTCCTATGGCGGGTTACTACTGACTACTAACTACTTTTTTTTTTTTTTTTTGCCGTCGTCCTGTGGCGGGTTACTAACTACTAACTACTTACTATTACTTTTTTTTTCCGTCGTCCTATGGCGGGTTACTAACTACTAACTACTAACTACTTACTACTACTTTTTTTTTTTTTTTTTTTTTTGCCGTCGTCCTATGGCGGGTTACTAACTACTGTACTAACTACTTACTACTACTTTTTTTTTTTTTGCCGTCGTCCTGTGGCGGGTTACTAACTACTAACTACTTACTACTACTTTTTTTTTTTTTTTTTTTTTTTTTTTTTGCCGTCGTCCTATGGCGGGTTACTACTGACTACTAACTACTTTTTTTTTTTTTTTTGCCGTCGTCCTGTGGCGGGTTACTAACTACTAACTACTTACTATTACTTTTTTTTTCCGTCGTCCTATGGCGGGTTACTAACTACTGACTACTAACTACTTACAGCTACTTTTTTTTTTTTTTTTTTTTTTTTTTGCCGTCGTCCTGTGTTATCATTATTGTTGTTATTCATCTTCATCGTCGTCGTCATCATTATTGTTGTTATTCACATTATTGTTGTTATTCTCATTATTGTCTTCCTCTCAATGGCAACAGCAACTCGTTCTTTCGTAGGGAAGTCGGACAGAATCCCTGGATTTTTCTTTTTCTTGTTATTATTATCATTATTGCTCTCTGCTACTGAATTCCGTGATTCCTTTTTTTTATTATTATCATTACCATTATTGTTTTTCATATTATTGTTATCATTATGATTATTGTTATTACTACTTTTATTATTGTGTTTGTGTGTGTAACTTAACATTTAATTATATTCCTTTTTTTTTTTTTTTTTTTTTTTTTTTTTTTTTTTTTTTTTTTTTTTTTTTTTTTTTTTTTTTTTTTTTTTTTTTTTTTTAACCCGACCCAACCCAACCTAACCTAATCTAATCTAACTTATCCTAACCCAACCCCACACATATACCCATACCCATACCCATACACGCACAAGCATACCCACACACGCACACACATACCCAGGCAATTGAAGTAAAGCTCCTTGCCCAAGGAAACACTGCACCAGCCGGGGCTCGAACGCTCGACCTCAGGTTGCAGCCACACCCGAGGCCGATGCTCTAACCACTCGGCCACCGCATCTTCAGCCAAATAGAAAATTTCGGGGTCCTTTTATGTTGCAGAAAACTCCTCTCGGCTCTCCTCTGTTCTAACCAAAGGGAATAACGAAATGTTGTTGCTATTATTCTTATTATTATTGTTGTTCTTGTTGTTATTATTTTAATCATTATTATTATTATTGTTGTTGTTTGTATTATTATTATCATCATTGTAGTGTGACCTCCGTGAACTCATGGGTCCCGTCCCAGGTCATCAAGTCGTCTGCCCTCCCTTGATGCTGGCGAGGGATACAGGTGCAAAGGACCTGGTTAACCCGTGTTCATTCGAATTCCCTTAAACGGTAGCGTGGGGAGGAATTCAAATAGTTTATATGGGTTTGTTCCAGCGTGACACTCTCTTTCTGATGTTCAGCCTAATCATAAAATACTAAAATTGACCAAGAAAAAGAAATCCTAAAATGCACGAAAAGTAAAAGAATATGCTGAAGGCATGTAAAATATCTAAAACTGCCGCATACGAAAACTAAAGGAAAAGACTTCCAAAGTGGACAGTCTGGCTGAGGGCCTTACCAATAAAACAAAGACAAACCAGCAAATCTGGCGCCACTGCTGATGGCTTAAAAAGAAATCCCCAAACCTAAAAATGAAATACGGGCGCCTAAAACCCGAGTCTGGTGAAGCCAAAACAAGAACAGTAAAACTAAAAGATCACTCAGACTTCCTACTATGAGAGATTAAAAGTTATAAGTGAAAAAGGAAAGAATACCAGCCAAGTTCATTATAAAAAAATGACAGTGAAATTATTCAATAAAAATGTTCTTAAGATCACGTCCAGCTCCTAAGCAAAGAATGTCAGGTACGTCAGTGCTTAGCTTATTATCTTCGTGATCGCCTCTCGTTGTTCGCAGAAAATACCGTGGCCCTGCCGGTTTTTATCCCCGGGGAATGAAAAGAAAAGACCCGCTGACTGTCTCGACCAACTCTCTCTTGTTCGAATCTCCTCTGTTTACATTGCCTCGGTGACGTCAGAGGCAAAACATTTTTAAAAACAATTTCTTTAAATAAATGTACGTAAAACACATAAATACAAAGGGTAAAAGTAAAAGGAAAAGCATAAAAATAAACATTTTGGAAAGAGAAATGCCATGTACTTAAAAAAACGAATAAACTAAATGTATAAAACGTTTCCCCTAAAACTTAGGAATAGTTAGGAACTGAGGGGATTAGGATTAATGTTAGGATTAAGTTAGATAATCATTTTAAAATTGAA
>NC_061854.1:35792794-35795294 GCF_019202785.1 Penaeus chinensis
CAACCGCAGCAGAATCTTGGGCCCGGCAACGATCAAAGGCTTCCGAAAGTTTCGTAGTTGCTGTTGGTCAGTTGAGATATTTTTTACAGCATGGAGACTGAAGATGTGAAAACTAAAAGGTCAAAAAGCTACAATGTGGTTTACCATATGGAACGAGAGACTGTTTCTTCTGACAGATCATTGCAATCATCCCCTTTTCTTCATATTTTACTGCTTCAATAAGCATTGTAGATAATAGGACAGTTTACATAAAATCCACATTATGATTACCACGACAAATCTCATACATAATTTTTATTCCCAAAATGCAGGGAAGCAAATTTCTTTTTAATTTACTTGAATATATGCAAAACTGTGAATAGTGCTCACATCACATGACACAATAGGATAATATTATGTGAGTTTGGAACAAATGGCCATTACGCCAATGCCAACAGGTTCTTTACACACCATACAGAACCATGCTCTGGCAACTACACACAGCTATTCAAGGGAAAAATCAGAAGCACAGGAAACATGATTTGCATACTCTCTATGCCTTTGGTTGCATATACAAATGTCAAGTGAATGAGGCTCAAAAGTGAAATTAAGCCATCTTTTGAGAGACTGCAGCTCCTCAATTACTTTCATGGTGGCCAAAAAACTGAACAACTGTTTAGCGCAAACAATGTAGAGTGGGTTCAGAGTGCTTGGTATTGGTGTACAACCCATTGGAAAGGAGTCCAGTTATGCAGTGGCATACATGTTAGCAATAGAATGTTATCCACTGTGTGTGGGTGAAGTTTCCTCCTTGTAAATCTTTCACATTAATCAAAAGACAACCTAAAATCTTAAAACCAAATTTGCTTACAATAGTATCTCTCATGTGATGTGAATGAATTACCCAAAGAAATGGGAACAAGGACAAACTACCATGACTTTTAACTCTAGTGAGGTCAAGCATTATTAAATTAATCCTCCATACACAAATCCCCTGTGTAACTGACCTGTCTCCTGAGCAAGTGGAAGTACTGAGCAGGAGTCGTTGGATTGACAATCCCCCAGTTAACATCTTCTCCATCTGGCTGGTCTTCTTTTGAGTCACAGTTCTGCAGGAATCTCTCAATGTGGCACGACGAGTGTTCTGGTCCCGCTCCATCATAGCCATGGGGTAGGATCATCATCAGACCACTCTGGGTCAGCCACTTTGCTGTTGGGAATGGATTTGATCACCGACTTAATATGAATGAATATCAATGGAACCAGTAGCTTATGATAAAATTCTCACTGATTAACTGGTATTCATCCCATATGTTAAATGGGCATAGGAACAATTCCTCGAAGTAAGTTTACAATTCCAAAAAGCAAATTTCCAAATTACAAAAAAAGGAAAAAGCTGTCATACCTCCGAAAGGCTCTATTTTCAAGCACTGAAAAAGGCAATAAGAAAAGCGAAGGATTGGGAAGAGTGACAGGGCAAGAGGAGAGGAGGAGGGTGAGAAGAATCACCTACCTTCCCCACTGGAGACAAAGGTATCGATCATGATCTGCGCGCCATTGTAGAAGTCCCCAAACTGTGCTTCCCAGATGCACAGGGTGTTGGGGCTTTCCAGGGACACCCCATACTCAAAGCCCAACACAGCTTCCTCTGAAAGGATGCTGTTCACAACCTCCAGGTGGGTGCTCTGGTCTTTGCTCATGTGGTTTAGAGGGATGTGCATTGCATCATCCACCTGGTCAACGAACATGCAATGCCGCTGGGAGAAGGTTCCTCGGCCAACGTCCTGTCCACTAATGCGGATGTTGTGGCCTGACAGTGCCAGTTAAAATAAGTTAATAATCTGAATTTGCTTCTAGACTAAACTATGTGTAAACAAAATCAATAAAACAAAGCTACAGTGGACACTGCATTTATACATGCACTCCCACCATTAAAATGAGCAGTAAAATTCACTTTAAATTCAAATGTCACTGTGATATTACAGAAGAATACTTTCTCACTCTCTTTCTCATTCTCATTTCTATTATGTGTGTGCCTGTGAAAGTAGGTGTCTTAGAGCATGTGTGTATCTGTCAGTGGATATGTCAGCATTTCTCTTTCTTTCTTCTCTAACTTGTGCTCACCATTTCTCTGTGGGAAAACTTGCCTTGATTTAGCAATGTGGCAAATGCTAAGGCTTCTGCTGTTGCCCAGTCCAGCCCAGTTCCTTCCATTAGCTTTTTCAAACGTGTCTCTACATGAGTCTTCTTGAGGTGTGGGTGGATATTCTGAAGAAAATTAAAATCAAAACAATATAAATTGAATAAAAACAATGAATAAAACAAGAATAGTGAGTAAATATAATCAAAAGCTTGAAGAGGACCCAAAGACCATCTCAAACCCTCTACACAAGAAATTCAAAACAGTCACAATTACAGGACATGATTTCTAATCACACTGATGAGTCTTCTTTGCATAATATCTTGCTCTATCCCTATATTCAATCACAGAGGAAAAAGAGCTACTACACAATTAAAACAA
>NC_061854.1:35800294-35802794 GCF_019202785.1 Penaeus chinensis
TAAGCCATGAGAAGTCTGAAATATGAAGAAAAAATATCTTTATAAGTAATCACCCTTCACACGTTTTTGATAATTTTCTATTAATTTTCCATATTTTTTCACTCGCTTACTGGCTACTTTTTACATAAGAAAAAGCCCAACCATTGCTCTATCACTTGTTCATTATTTAATTCAGATCAGATCAATAGTTATTGCACAGCATCACAAAATACAATATAATATAGCATTGAAATCATCCTGCGCCGTAACTGTGCGGTCCACGTGACCATAAAATAACGTTGTAAGATCACTTCCACGCACTTCTAAACTCGTTATTCTGCCGTCAGGAGTCCTCTATACCTCATATTACCCTCCACCTCGGTTGTCCAATTTTCTTTTTTACCCCTCCCCCCCGACCAAAAATGGGAAGTAGGGAAGATAAAGGGGGGGGGGAGGTAAATATAAACATGCTCTTACATAATCACCCATAAACAAACAGGGTGTACAACAGGAGGAAGGGAGAGTAAGAAGAGAGCTAATACTAAAACATGGATACTACTAATGGTTCCTGGTCCCCTTTCAACTGAGATGAGCAGAAATACTCAACTTAGTTTAAATATCCCTCTGGAGAGTATCATGGGCTACCAACCCACTCCTTGTCGCCAAGGAAGACAGACACGGCACACTGGCACATGCGGGCACACTCATACACTCAGGCGCACACTCATACCCTCGGGCGCGGACTCCAACACTTGCGCGTACACTCAAACACTCAGACACACACTCTAACACTCGCACGCGCACTCATGCATTTGCGCACGCACTCATTCACTCGCATGCGCACTCACGCGCATACCCTAACACTCGGGTGCACACCCTAACACTCGCGCACACACCCTAACACTCGCATGCACACCCTAACACTCGGGCACACACTCATACACTTGCGCGCACACTCATACACTCGCGCACATTCATTCACTCGCACGCACACTTATTCACTCGCTCGCACACTCATTCCCTCCCGCGCATACTCATACACTCAAGGTTACACTCATACACTTGCACGTACACTCATTCACTCACGCGCACGATACTTTTATCCTTCTGTGATCCATTTCAATAGGTAATGTCAAAATACAACTTGACATTGGTGCGCCACTAAGGCACAAGTACATATAGATGAAAATCGCTGATCAGCGAAATAGTTGTCCGGGATTAGGCCCTCGTTTGACCACCTTATTTTCCTTTGTGGGAGTTCATATTCACATGGGTAATTCTACAGTAGTATATAAATCTGAAACAGGGCATAACTTATTTTTGACCCCCCTGACCCTACCCCCCCAAACCCTGGGACGTTCCCCTTAAATTTATTCATCATTTTAATTAAACTGAATGTTTCTGAACACCATCTTTCGAAAAATAAAAAAAGAGAAACAACACAAAACCACACACAAACGAACAAAAACAAAACCCACTTGCGTGCATCGATGGTGCGATACATGGAAGGGTTGGTAAAGCGAGGATTGTCGAGCTCATTGTGGCCCCACCTCCGCCAGCACACTAAATCGACAAACACATCTCTGCGGAACTTTCTCTGGTACTGCACTGCCAGTCGGGCTGCTTTCACCACAGCCTGCAGTGTATATGGGGAATTATAAACACAAATGGTAATAACTAATACAAAAAAAAAAAAAATTAATGATCATGTACAATTAAGAAAAGCAAATATCAAGTAATAAAACAATGATGATGAAAATGATACTAAAAAATCAAATAATATATAATAACAAAAATGATAAAATAAAAATTATATAAAATGATGAAATAAAAAAAAAATAAACTACTAAAAATCTTAAACACAATAAAACAACATAAAGCAAAATGACCTTCATCATGGTCTGTGGTGGAGTTAAAATGTCCAAAGACTTGAACATGTACTATAAAATACCTATCTGTCTGTCAAACTATCTGTCTGTCTCCTACATTAACCTTCTGTAAAATAATAATCTACAACCAAGACACTAGCCATTTAAAGTACAAACACACCTGTAACACCAACACCAAAAAAATCCACTTGCCTATCCTCACTACAGCTGTATGTTGAGGGGGAGTCATTTTTTTATTGAATATATCTATATCTGTTCCATCGCACAGACTTTGCACTCTGATGGATGGATACTTTTGTGGATATTTCAGCCAAAAATAGCAATTAGGACCCCACTGCTTCATTCATGTCTGTACTAAAGCCACAAAGCAGGACTTTATTAGTGTATATCTGGCATGAAAACATACATGATGGATTTACATACGTGGCTTGCTCCACCCCATTTAAGAATTTTAGTGTCCTAGCCAGCTCAGAGAAATTGGAGCAAAGCATAAAATTTTATATCAGTGATTACACAACAACTTATAATATTTAATCTACTACATAGGCAATAAAAGAAAAATAAATAATCAAATTATCATAATAAAAAAATATATGCATGTTGGCAATCCCTGCATAGGCCTAAATCACAAT
>NC_061854.1:35812794-35816139 GCF_019202785.1 Penaeus chinensis
TTGCAGAATATCAAGGGCTATACATAAGCTTCTCAAGCAGCCTGCTGCCTCCCATCCAAAACTGTTGGAAAATTAACAATATAATTGCAAAAAAACTTCAGTGACTAGGTCACACTGCTGCATGTAAACCACTCCTTAACAACTGAAAGCACAGGGGTAGACAAGCTTTAGCCAAGCAATGTTCCTCTTGGGCTAAAGAAGAGTAGTCTTATGAAAATAGTGTTTCCAAACCTTTAGGTGAAGGTGAGATGCCCTTCCACAGGACTTTGCTATGAACTTACATGTACTCAGTCTGTCAAAGTTTGGGGATGTTTTAGGTGCAAGGGGAGATCTGGACAGATGGTAGTTATTGCCAAGGATTTTTCAAATTATAAATTCCAAGCTAATGGCAATGCTTTAAATCATAGTGGCATCTAATAAAATTGTTAGACTAATAATAATGATTTTGACAGCATAAAAATTGGATATGGGGACATCCTGGGTTATCCATCTAGAGATGAAAAAAGGTTAAGGACCCCGGCCTTATATTAACCCCTTACTGACGGGTGAAGAAATTTTTAAAAAACTCTACGCTCTGGAGGTAAATGGCAACGAGCCAACTTTGAGCGCGGGACATATGAACATCAAGCCGAAACCCTGGCTCGCAGCGCTTTGGTGCGTTGCCGCGGCGTACAGCCACAGTCCCCACAGATCAAGTGGTTTGTTATGACGCCTCAGCGCAAGGCCCATCAGTAAAGGGTTAAGAGAGAAGGAAAAGAAAACACAACAGGTGGAAGAGGGAGAGTAAGGGGAAGATAAAGGGAAAGCAAGAAAGAGAAAGAGAAAGAGAAAGAGAGAGAGAGAGCGAGAGAGAGAGAGAGAGAGAGAGAGAGAGAGAGAGAGAGAGAGAGCGAGAGAGAGAGAGAGAGAGAGAGAGAGAGAGAGAGAGAGAGAGAGAGAGAGAGAGAGAGAGAGAGAGAGAGAGAGAGAGAGACAGAGAGAGAGAGAGAGAGAGAGAGAGAGAGAGAGAGAGAGAGAGAGAGAGAGAGAGAGAGAGAGAGACAGAGAGAGACAGAGAGAGAGAGAGAGACTGAGAGAGACAGAGAGAGAGAGAGAGAGAGAGAGAGAGAGAGAGAGAGAGAGAGAGAGAGAGAGAGAGAGAGAGAGAGAGAGAGAGAGAGACAGAGAGAGAGAGATTAACACCCACTCAAGTGTGACAAAACATCTCCCGAGTTCTTGATTTCAGGAGGGAACTCCGAGAGGCCCTTCATCTTCTGGAACATGACCACTGGCGGCAACTGCAGCACGCCTGTCAGGAGGTTGAGCCGACCTCGGTGAGCCATGGCTATGATACACTGTTCAACATTATCTGAGGAAAGAAAAGTTTTGTATGTACTTATTTTTCTAGTAGAAAAACAAACATGTACATGCACACACATACATGTACGGACCCATGTGCATACACGCATGCATGCATGCATGCACGCACGCGCGCGCGCACACACTCACACACTCACACACACACACACACACACACACACTCACACTCACACACTCACACTCACACTCACACTCACGCTCACGCTCACGCTCACACTCACACTCACATTCACACTCACACTCACACTCTCACACTCACACACTCACACACTCACACACACACACACACACACACATACACACACGCACACGCACGCACACACATGCACACGCACACAAAGACAGCAGAGCTTAGTGCACATCAAAAGCAGCTCTCCTGACCTGCCCAGTTCCTCACCTTCCACAAGCTGCCTAAAGGTCTCAGTGAAAAACCCAGTCATAGTCTCAGCTCCTTCCGCCCCGTACCGCTTCACACTCTGGAACTTGGTGGCCAAGAACTGGTCGAAAGCTTGTGAGTGAAGCATGCCCACTGCCAGGCTCACTTTCTCCTCGTTACTGAGGCTCTCATCAGGGAGGCTTTCGAAGGCTGCAGCAAACCATTCCCTCTCCTCTAAGGTCTGGGAGAGTGAGAGGGACATGTAAATACAAGGGAAGAAAGGATGTCATGGTGGCAGGCAATGATACATACAAAAAATATATATTTTATGAAATTTAAAGTAAAATTGATATATAAAAATAGCTATCCTACTACATTTACAGCATTTGCATACATATACATATAAAAAGATCTAAAATGAAAGACCATTTCTCCAAGAATAAACACAAACACAAAAATCATCACAGGCTAAAAGATACACCAACCAACAGTTCCTGACTGACAAATGGAAAGCAAACTCATTCATCTCATCTCATCCCCTTTGATCTTTCTCTGAACCTCTGTTTTGCTGTAAGTAATCTAATTTGCATTTATTTATTTATTTATTTAATTTACTTGTTTTTGCTCCCCCTTTCTTCATCTTCATAAACCTCGCCCTCATCTTATTTCTTTGTATTTCTTCCTGATGATATTCTTTATACTTTTTAGTTAGAGTATCATGTAATATTTCCTTAGGAACCCTAGTGTAAAATTTAGATGTATATATGCTACTGTAACAATGTTGAACATAGAGGAAGAATTCACTCATAAAAGCCACTGGATAACAGATTTTCATTCCACTCTGGAGCGGGCTCAGTGTTTGTTATAAGAATAATACATCCAAGTTTTGTGTGATTTCCCTTTTGCAATTTCACCCTATTTCAATATTATATCAATTGGTTATGACAGACAAAAGAAATTGTTTTATACGTATAATGGGGTTACTTATACAAGTGAATGTTCTTGTCTCCTGACAAGTCCAGAGTTGCATACCCTTGTCTTGTCTACTTTGTATGATCACATGGAGTTCAGTACGGTTTTAACCGGAATTAGGTCTGTAGATTATCACCTTTATGTCCCCAAGGCCTGTAGATTATCACCTTTATGTCCCCAGGGCCTGTAGATTATCACCTTTATGTCCCCAAGGCCTGTAGATTATCACCTTTATGTCCCCAAGGCCTGTAGATTATCACCTTTATGTCCCCAAGGCCTGTAGATTATCACCTTTATGTCCCCAAGGCCTGTAGATTATCACCTTTATGTCCCCAAGGCCTGTAGATTATCACCTTTATGTCCCCAAGGCCTGTAGATTATCACCTTTATGTCCCCAAGGCCTGTAGATTATCACCTTTATGTCCCCAAGGCCTGTAGATTATCACCTTTATGTCCCCAAGGCCTGTAGATTATCACCTTATGTCCCCAAGGCCTGTAGATATCATCTTTATGTCCCAAGGGCCTGTAGATTATCACCGTTAATGTCCCCAAGGCCTGTAGATTATCACCTTTATGTCCCCGAGCCTGTAGATTTTCACCTTTAAAGTCCCCCCAAAGGGCCCGTAGATTATCACCTT
>NC_061854.1:35816239-35823739 GCF_019202785.1 Penaeus chinensis
GGGGGAAGGGGGTGAAATCCGAGACGAGGTTGTATCCGAGGCGGGGAGGAGGAGGAGGAGTAGGAGGAGCTGGAGGAGGAGGAAGGGGAGGGGGGGAGAGGAGAGATTCAGTGCCTATTCATAAGGCTTTCGGTGATGTGTTGGAAGCCTTCGGGAAAAATGACGGGAGATTTTCTTTCAACAGAAAAAAAAACAAATCAGTATAGAAGAAAACGAAGAGGCAAAAGAAAGAGAAAAAGAAATAGAAGAAGACGACGAAGAAGAAGAAGACGAAAATCACTCGTTCCTTCGGAGATTCTGCAGTTTGTTCAACGTCAACAGGGCCAGACTCTTCGTTAATTTTCTCGTTGATGTGAAAGATACATAGCGATAGCACGAAGTTCCTATTTGTCTGAAGAAAGCGTGGAAGGGGAAAGGAGGGAAGGGAGGGAAGGGAGGAAGGGATAGGGGGAGGGAAAAGGAGGGAGAGAGGGAGGGAAGAGGGGGGAAAGGGAGAGGGGGGGGAAGGGATGGGGGAGGGAAAAGGAGGGAGGTGGGAGGGAAGAGAGGGAAGGGGAGAGGGGGGAGGAAGGGATGGGGGGAGGAAAAAAGGGGGAGTGGAGGGGGGAAGAGAGGGAAGGGGGAGGGGGGAGAAGGGAGGGGGGGGAGGGAAAAGGAGGGAGAGAGGGAGGGAAGAGAGGGAAGGGGAGAGGGGGGAGGAAGGGATGGGGGGAGGGAAAAGGAGGGAGAGAGGGAGGGAAGAGAGGGAAGGGGAGAGGGGGGGGAGGAAGGGATGGGGGGGGGGAAAAAAGGAGGGAGAGAGGGAGGGAAGAGGGGGAAAGGGGAGAGGGGGGAGGAAGGGATGGGGGGAGGAAAGGAGGGAGAGAGGGGGGGAAGAGAGGGAAGGGGAGAGGGGGGAGGAAGGGATGGGGGGAGGGAAAAGGAGGGAGGGAAGAGGTGAGGAAGGGGGAGAGGAAGAGACGGGAGGGAAGGGAGGGAGTGGGGAGTGGAGGGAGAGGGGAGTCTCAAGCACGGCAGCCTCCTTCCGTCGCTCTTTTCCCATGCAAATATTCCGGGCCAGCGCCATGCACCCTATGACAAGCCCACCGCAGTGTTAAGGAATGAGGGAAAAAAAAACGTGTTCACAGCTCTCTAATATTTCGAAAATGGAGAGGACGACCAGCTAACGGCAAACAGAATACCTGATGGTTCTTCCCGCTTGACCAAAACGTATATATGTATATAGTTTTCTGAGCAGGAAACATAAGTAATTTTCCATTACACGTCCCGTCAAAAATGATATGCGCTTCCCCCTCTGTGCGACCCTGATCTAAATAAAAGCACTGGCAACTCACGCCCGGGCCGAGCCACAATGACCCTTCCGTCGCCCTGCCGTAAGAACCACACTAGCTCGCCCCTCGCCCGCTGCAGTGAGAGCCAGGTGAAATTCGGAGCGGGTGTTGGGGGAAGAAAAAGAAATAAAAGAGAGAGGGAGAGAGAGAGAGAGAAGAGAGAAAGAGAGAAGGAGAGAGAGGAGAGAGAGAGAGAGAGGAGAGAGGGGAGAATGAGAGAGAGAGAGAGAGAGGGGGGAGAGAAAAAATGAGAGAGAGAGAGAGAGAGAAAAAGAAAAAAGGAAATAGAAAAAAAAGAAAGAAAGAGAAGAGGAGAGGAGGGAGAGAGGGAAAAGAGAGAAAGAGAGAGAAAAGAGAGGGAGAGAGGAGGAGAGAGAGAGGGGGAGATAGATAGAGAGAGAAAAGAGAGAGAGAGAGAGAGAGAGAGGGGGAGAGAGAAGAAGGAGAGAGATAGATAGATAGATAGAGCGAGAGAGAGAGGAGAGATAGATAGATAGATAGATAGATAGATAGATAGATAGAGAGAGAGAGAGAGAGAGAGAGAGCTCCCCGTCAAATTTCAAGGCAGCGTGAAATAGGCAATTAAACCGGATCACACATTACTGGTTAGAATGACACTGTGGCCATCCCGCAGCCCTGGCCCCTGCGTGTGCTCCATTGGCCAACATTGCGCAGACGGCCTCCACGTTCCTCGCTGATACGCCAGGCCACAGGGAATGCTCGCCCCCCCCCCCCTACTCAAAAAAAAAAAAAAAAAAAAAAAATGCCGATCACAGTTTTCTTTGATAATCAATCACTCTTTATGAAAATCTCTAAGGGCGCAGGGTCGTCATCCGTGTCTCTATCTGCGGGAATATATGTCTGTCTGTCTGTTTGTTTGTTTCTAGGTCTGTCTGTGTATCTGTTTAAATAACACTCTCTTTCTCTATCTATTATCTGCCTATCTCTGAATGTCTGTTTCTCTGTCTGGTTATCTGCCTATCTATCCATCCATCTGCATATCTATTTATCTATCCATCCATACATACATACATCACACACACACATCAAAACGGCTCTCGCTGCACTATGTATATGAACATGCACGCATATATGGGGAAACGTTTTCAATAAAAGATCAGAATAACGGCGATTTTATAATGACGTGTTACAGCTCTCTCTCTCTCTCTCTCTCTCTCTCTCTCTCTCTCTCTCTCTCTCTCTCTCTCTCTCTCTCTCTCTCTCTCTCTCTCTCTCTCTCTGTGCATCAGGTGTTATAACCCAAACGAAAATTTAGCTCACTCTAAAACAAATTATACAGGATGCTTTTAGAGGAGTTTTCATACACGGTGGATAATTTTCCCAAACTCTGAATCATATTATGAAAAAGAGAAAACACGATTTACCGCAGATTAAAAAACAACAAGAAGTGAGTGAGTGAGAGAGAGAGAGCGTGAGAGAGAGAGAGAGAGCGAGAGAGAGAGAGAGAGACAGAGAGAGAGAGAGAGAGAGAGAGAGAGAGAGAGAGAGAGAGAGAGAGAGAGAGACAGAGAGACAGAGAGACAGAGAGACAGAGAGACAGAGAGACAGAGAGACAGAGAGACAGAGAGACAGAGAGACAGACAGACAGACAGAGAGACAAAGAGACAAATAGACAGATAGACAGATAGACAGATAGACAGACAGACAGACAGATAGACAGATAGAAACAGAGCCAGAGGTAGAGACAGAGCCAGAGAGCCAGATACAGAAACAGACAGACAGACAGAGAAACGAAAAGGGTGTATAGACAGGACGTGAGCTCGGCGCAAATGCAAATGGCGAGAGAGCAACTTAAAGGGTCGTTGTTTTAAGAAAAGGGAACAACGGAGTAAAATAACGTTTACTGAACTCGCCGCAGTATTTCCACAAACAGAAACGGCCATTTTATTCCACATTCAACAAAGTTACATATAATAGACAAAGTCTCCCAACAAATGAACAGGGTATTTTGGGTTCCTGTGCGCGTGCATCTCTCTTTCTCTCTTGCTTTCCCCTCCTCTCCCTCCCTCCCTCCCCCCTCCTCCCACCTCTCTCTCTCTCTCTCTCTCTCTTCTCTCTCTCTCTCTCTCTCTCTCTCTCTCTCTCTCTCTCTCTCTCTCTCTCTCTCTCTCTCTCTTTCTATCTTCCTCTCTCTCTCCTAACCTCCCTTTCTCCCTCTCTCTCTCCTCTTTTCCCAAGCTAATTTTCAGTATCTCTACCACCTCATACAACTCCCCCCAGAGTCATACCCCTTCCCCTACCCCTTCCCTTAACCTCCTACCTCCTCTCTTAACCCCTACCCCCTCCCTTAACCCCCACCCACCCTATCCCCCTCTCTTACCTCTATCTTCTTCCTGACCCCTACCCTCTCCCTTCACCCCCATCCCCTCCCTTCATCCCCTACCCCCTCCCCTCACCCCCAACCCCCTCCCCTCACCCCCACCCCCTCCTATCAACCACCTCGAGGCCAACGAAAAGACACGCACAAGTCTCCATTTCCTTTGCTTATGAAAGGACTTCTCATTATCTCTTGTTCTCCGTCCTCTCCCCCCTCTCCCCCTAACCCCCCCCCCTTCTTTTTGCATCTTCCATCCTCTTTTTCCTAATCCTTGCTTACTATTCCTTTTGCTTCTTCTTCTTCTTCTTCTTCCTCTTTTCTCTTTCATCTTTGTTGTTCCTATTACTCTCTTCCTGCAGCTTTCATCGTCTCCCTCTCCTATTCCCCATTTCAGTCCCTACCCTTGCTTACCATCCTTATTCTTTTTCTTCTTCTTCTTCTTTCTCTTCCTCCTCTTTCCTCTTTCATTTTTACTTTTCCTATTCCTCTATTCCTGCACCTTTCATCCTCTCCTCTCCTATTCCCCATTCAATCCGTACCCTCGCCCACTATCCTTATTCCCCCATTTCCCTCACCTTTCTCTTCTTCTTCCCTCTTCTCTCCCATTCCTATTCCTCTCTTCCCCTTCCCTTTTCTCTCTCCTTCCCCTTCCCTCACCTCCTGTCGACTCCTCTCACGAATATTCTCCCACGATTCCCGCTCGGTCCGTCGGGCCGGGTATTCAGAACGAGAGACAGGTAGAGTAAGATGGATAGATGGAGATAAATAGATAGATGGATGGGGGGAGAGAGGGTGGAGAGGTGGGTGGGAGGGATGGTGGGGGGGAGAAAAGGAGAGAAGAAAAGAGAGAGATAGAAAGAGAGAGAAAGAGAGAAAGAGAGAGAAAGAGAGAGAAGAGAGAGAGAAAGAGAGAGAGAGAGAGAGAGAGAGAGAGAGAGAGAGAGAGAGAGAGAGAGAGAGAGAGAGAGAGAGAGAGAGAGAGAGAGAGAGAGAGAGAGAGAGAGAGAGAGAGAGAAAGAGAGAGAGAGAGAAAGAGAGAGAGAGAGAAGAGATTATGAGAAAGAGAGAGAATGGGAACGAGAAAGAGAGAAAGCGACCAAGAGAGCGAGAGAGCGAGAGAGCGAGAGAGACGGCTTATCGATTCCTTCCTCACGTCAAAGGGAATATACAACAAGTTGGAAGCAGTAGTTTTGTATCCCTGAGGGTCGGCGTGTTGATGTGGGATCGAGGAAATGTGAAAGGGGGAATTCCTTGCTTACGAGGAGGATAAAAAGAATAATTAAGTCTAACGGTTTAACTTCTTGACTGGGAGATTAGAGAGAGGTTATGAGCTGGTCTGACTCTCTCCTTTTCCACTGGCGTACGAGGCGGAACGGCAATAATCGTGGGAATGGCGCACTGATAATGATGTTGGTGGGAAGAAGAACGAATGGGAAGCATACAAGAATACTACAAGGTATTATGATTGCAAGAATGCAATAATAATAATGATAATACAGTATTACGATGATAATAATAAAAATACAATAGTACAACAATAATGATAATACAGTAATGATAATGATAAAAATACAATAGTACAAGGTGTTATGAGATGGTATCCACATAAAAAATCTAAAGAATTACGCAAGAATACAACGAAACTACAAGGTATTATGAAGAACATAATACTACATTATGCGATAGTATTCATAAAAAAAAAAAAAAAAATCTTTTAAACAAACAAAAGACCAGTGTGGTTAACGAAAGGAATAAAATTTATATCACGACGGAGATACGTGAAACAAACAAGCTTAAACAAACACGCAAAAAAAAAGTCCAATCTCGCAAACATGATCAATAAACACCTTCCCTCTCCCCCCCCCCCCCCCGTACCTCTCTCCATTCAATTCTCTTTTAATAAGAGAGAGAAACGCGAATGATTTTGTTACGAAAAAACGACTCTGTGAAACCGCCCCGTACGCCTTGGATGGAACAATTTACCCTTTGAATATAAAGCAGCTTTTTGATTGGCAAGCCGCAGCCTCGCCTCTTATTCACGAGTGTAATTAATTTCGTTTTGAGAAGGAATTCCACACATCCTCTCTGGGGGGATATTTCGAATTACACCTAAAAAAAGGAAGAAGAGAGAGAGAGAAAAAAAAAAGGTTCGTTGTATGTGTGTTTGTTTGTGTGTTCTCCGTTATATGTGGTGTGGGGTAAAATGGGTGTATGTGTGTTTCATTATTTTTTCTTTATTTCGGTCCGGTCTTTCTCTTACTCTCTCTCTCTCATTATCTCATGATCTCTCTCTCTCTCTCTCTCTCTCTCTCTCTCTCTCTCTCTCTCTCTCTCTCTCTCTCTCTCTCTCTCTCTCTCTCTCTCTCTTCCCTCTTTCGTTTCTTTCTTTTTTCTCTCTCTCTCTTTTCCTCGGCCTCTCTCTCTCCCTCTCTCTCCCTCTCTCTCTTCCCTCCCTATCTCCCTCACTTTCGCTTCCCCTCTCCCTCCCTTCCTCCCTCTCCCCCTCTCTCTCTCTCTCTTTCTAATTCTAATTATTCATCTGCCTAACAGCCCATCTATTTGTCTCTCCGCCTGCCACTCACCCAACTATCTATACCAATATCAGCATCAAATGTGTCAACAAGACCAGACTATGAATGCTCTGGGCCTTTCTACTGCACCAGGCACAATATTCGCCGAGTAAACACCAGCAGGCGAAGGGGATGGAGAGGAGAGTGGAAGGGAGAGGGAAAGAGGAGAAGAGGGAAAGAGGAGAGGAGGGGAAGAGGGAAAGAGGAGAGGAGGGAAAGAGGAGAGGAGGAGAGGAGGGAAAGAGGGAAAGAGGAGAAGGTGGGAAAGAGGCAAGGATGAGAAGAGGGGAAGAGGCAAAGAGGGGAAGAGGCAAGGAGGAGAAGAAGGGAAGAGGCAAAGAGAAAAGGATAAGAGGGAAAGAGGGAAGAGGCAAAGTGGAGAGGAGGAGGAGGAAGGCCATGGTTTATGGGGGAAAGTGTGGGTAAGGATGGGGGTGTATAGGAGAGGCTTAGAAACAAGGGAGAGGGAAAGGGGAGTGTGAGAGAGGGAGAGGGAGAGGGGAAGAGGGGAAGAGGGGAAGAGGAAAAGGGAAGGATAGTGAGAGATACAATAAAATGCAGAATTAGGAAATCGTGTACCAAGTAATCTTCGACTAGACAGAGGAAATCAGAATACGAAATGCAAGTGAAAATACAGAGGGGAAAGAAGTAAAAAAAAAAAAAAAAAGTCATGATGCATAAAGTTTTACTTGATATATTCCAAATCGAGGAAAAAAAAAACAAGGGAGGGAAATGGATAGATGGATGAAGAGAGAGAGAGAGAGAGAGAGAGAGAGAGAGAGAGAGAGAGAGAGAGAAAGAGAGAGAGAGAGAGAGAGAGAGAGAGAGAGAGAGAGGAGAGAGAGAGAGAGAGAGAGAGAGAGAGAGAGAGAGGAGAGAGAGAGAGAGAGAGAGAGAGAGAGAGAGAGAGAGAGAGAGAGAGAGAGAGATGAGGAGGAGGACGAGGCCAAAAAGAAGAAAAATATATATATATATCTCCTATTCGCACAGACGCTCGACATGATAGCCAACTTAAATAAAGCTCACGAACACGGCATCGAATACTAAGGTTCTCATGCATACTCCGAGCATGTAAACTTGAATTTGAAAAATAAGAAAAAAAGAAAAAGAAAAAAAGAGAGAGAGAAAAAACTTTTCCCACTTATTTGCAAAAACAAAAATTCTTCAATTACCCGAGGCGCATCCCGGAACGGAGGGGAAAAAATCCAATTTTGAAGTATTTGGAATCTGTTTCCTTCTACGTGAAACATAAAACTAAAGC
>NC_061854.1:35841239-35842996 GCF_019202785.1 Penaeus chinensis
AAAAGGATATAAATATTGCCAGGCGAGAGAGAAGGATGATACAGGCGGCGTCCTCACCAATATTGCTCGCGCAGTTTGAGAAAACAAGCAAACGAACAAATATACAGCAGATCAAAGGGGATTTTTTTCAGGGAATTTTGTCGTAAAGTTGGTGGCACAATCTGAGCCCGCACACACACATACACACACACACACACACACACACACACACACACACACATGGAGAGACGCGCACACCGCACACGTGTGCACACTATTTCTTCTTCCCCCCCTACTCTCACTCACTCTTTGCGAGTACCCAAATACATACATCCATATATATATATATATACATATATACTATCTATCTATCTATCTATCTATTGCACACATAAACAAATGCACCCACCACACCACTTTTCCCACCTAAAACAAATATCTGTATCCCCCTCCTTCACTTACACACACACAGAACCCCCATTCCTTCCCCCTTCCCCTAATTCCCTCCCCCCTCCGCCATTACCCCATCCCTACCCCACCTCCCCCTCCCACCTCCCTATCCTCCCTACCCCTCCCATTCCCCCTACCCCCCCCCCCCAAAAAAAAAAAAAAAAAAAAAAAACACTGGCAGCACTCACCCTTCCATTGCTTTCTGCGGATCCCCCTTGACCGGGCTGTGGAGGCTGGGAGAGTGAAGACCTGCTTTGTACTCCAGCGTCGACGTCTTGGGCATATCTGGAGGAAAGAGAAAAGGATGGCGTTAGTAAAATCTGTCGGTAAAATTTATATAAATTTAAAAATGTATTTTTATATAATTTAATGCCATGAAATGTTGTTTGTATAAAAAGGCAAACTGTATGTAATTTTATATAATTCTTTAATGTAATTTTATATAATCTAATGTAATAAAAAGTCATTAGTAAACATGTCAAACTGTAATTTTATATATTTTTATGTAATTTTATATAATTTAATATCATAAAATATCGTAAGCAAAAACAGCAAACTGTGTAAATTTTATACAGCTTTTATATAATTGTATATAATAGTAATGATAGTAATACTAATATTACCAATAATAATTGCAATAATAATGGTGATAATGAAGACAGTAATGACAATAATGATGGTAATAATAATAATAATAATAATAATAATAATAATAATAATAATAAAATAATAAAAAATAATAGTTATAATACCAATAATGATAATGATCATAATAATAATAATAATAATAATAATAATACTGCAACTACCGCTAACAATAATAATAAAGAATTCAAATGCCCACAAAACCTGGCCAACTCCCGAAACAATCTCTAAAAAGTAAAAAAAATCATTGAAAATCTTTCCCAAGCCTCCCGGCTTTGAGAAATCCTAGAGACCACCAATTTTTATTTTTTTTATTTTTATTAACAGGCCACTGACCCACGAGAAATATATAAACAAAATCAAATCAAATACCAATTGTATTTTCCTAGATGACTTTGCTGGCGATTTTATGTCCCAGGCATTACAATAAGAACACTAAGCGAGAAAGATGAGAGCGGGGAAAGTTTCAAAAATACCATAGTATACCATAAATAACCAAATGGAAAAGGCGGCAGTAATCCCATTTTCTATGAGGATTTTAATTTCATTTTTGATCCGATCTCTGATCCGGGTCTCAATTGAAATGTATTTGATTGGTTCAAGATCCTTGGGCTACCCGTGTAAGGAAAGAGAGAGAGAGAGAGGAAGAGAGAGATGGGGAGGAGGGGATTTGAGATAGGGGA
>NC_061854.1:35843096-35849120 GCF_019202785.1 Penaeus chinensis
TTTTCTTTCTTTCTTTCTTTTTCTCTCTCTTTCTTTCTTTCCTTCTTTTTCTCTCTCTTTCTTTCTTTCTTTCTTTCTTTTTCTCTCTCTTTCTTTCTTTCTTTCTTTCTTTTTCTCTCTCTTTCTTTCTTTCTTTCTTTCTTTTTCTCTCTCTTTCTTTCTTGATTTCTTTTTTGAGCTTGCTTTTCATATTCGAATGTAATTTCTCTCTCTCCCTTTGTCTCTTTCTCTGTCTCTCTCTCTATCTCTCTCTCTGTCTATCTATCTATCTATATATCTATCTATATATCTCTATATATCTATCTTTTTATTATAATTATTACTATTATTATTATTATTATTATTATTGTCGTTGTTTTTGTTATTGTTATTATTGTTATCATTATCAATATTATTATTATTATCATTATCATTATCATTATCATTATTATTATTATTATTATTATTATTATTATTATTATTATTATTATTTCAACCCGATTTTCCGCCCCGTCTCTTCTTCCCATGTTTTCTCTCCTCTATTCCCATGTTCCTCCATTTTTCTCTTTCATGCCTCTCCTCTCTCCTCTTTCGTCTGATCTTTTCCCCTCACTTTCAGCTTTTCCCCTCTTCTCTCTCTATCTTTTATTGGTCTTATTTCACATTTATATTTTTTATTGCTGTTATTTTGTCGTCGAAACTATTCCCTTTATGTTATGCTTTGCTCTCTTTTTATTTGGATTTCCTCTCTCCCCTTTTTTATTCCGATTTCTCTTTCCCCTTCTCTTCGTACTCGCTTTGTTGCTTATCACACTATTTTGCTGTTTCGTTTTTTTTTTTTTCTTTCTCTTTCTGTCTTTATCAGAGATTTTGTATTGATTCCGATGTTGTTTGGGTTTCCTTTTTTTCTTTATTTTTGTCCTGTCTTTCTATCTATCTATCTATCTATCTATCTATCTATTTATCTATCTTTATACATATGTCTATTTGTCTGTCTGTCTCGGTCTCTCTTTTTTTCTCTCTCTCACACGTACAAACACACACACACCCTCCCCCCTCCCAACACGCCTTCACCCCCCCCCTCCACCTTGCAACCTTGCAACCTGGCAACCAGACGGGCGGCATCGCAAGAGCTTCTAAATAAATCGGCAATGCAAAGAGCTGCCGTCAACAGGGCGTGCGCTCCATTAGGCGGGGGTGGGTGGGGGTGGGGAGTGGGGGGATAGGGTGTAAAAGGAAGGGGGGTAGGGGTTGTGTGTATGTATATATAGGGTGGGGGGAGGGAAAAGGTTCGGGGGGGGGTGAGGGAGGGGGTAGGATAGAAAGGTGGGGGGGATGTTTAGGGTGGGGGGGTAGGGAATAGGGTGGAAAGGTAGGGTAGGATAGGGTGGGGGTAGGGTTGGGGAAGGAGAGAGGGGAGAGGATGAAAAAGGGATGAGAAGGGGTTAAGAAATAGGGGGGAGGGGTTAAGTAAGGAGGAGGGAGGCGGGGAGGGGAAGGGGAAGGGGGGAGGGAGGGGATGAAGGAAACGAACTTATCCCATTCCTAGTTTTTTTTTTTGTTTTTGTTTCCTTTATACCCAAGCTTTATGGTATATACTTTTTATATTTATTCTTCCCTTCCTCTTCCCCTGTTTATTATTTTCAGTGTTCTTTTCACGTCTTCTTCTTCTAATATTTCGTTCTTTTTTTCTCTTCTTCTGTCAGTACCACTATTTCTTCCACCTAATCTTCCTCCTCCTCCTTGTTTCTCTCTTTCTCTCTTTTCCCCTATTCTTCACTTCCTCCTCTTCTTTTTTCTCTTTTTTATATCTTTCTCTTTCCTCCCTTCTCTTCTTTCCATCTCCTCTTATAATGATTTGTATTATTATTATCATTCTTCTTCTTCTTCTTCTTCTACCTCGTCTTCCTCTTATTAAAACTACTACTACTCTACACTCCCTTATTTCTCCTTCTTCTTCCCTCTTCATCAGGATCTCTTTCTCCCTCCTTCTTCTCCTCCTCCTCTCCTCTTTTTCCTTTTTTTTTTTTTTTTTTTGTCTTGTTCCTCAACCTCCTCTCGTACTCTCTATCTCTTTCTATTTTTCTTAAATTCATATTTTTCTTTCACTTGTTTATCCTTCTTCCCTTTCGTAACACAAAGGACAAGGAGGAAGAACGATAAGGAATAATCAAATATATTTTCAGAATAAAACAATTCCTTTTCTTTTTATTTAAAGTGGAAGTGATATATGTATGCATTTGTGTATGTATATAAATATATGTGTGTGTGTGTGTACGTGTGTGTACGTGTGCGTGGGTGCTATATGCTTGCGCACGTGTGTGTGTGTGTGTGTGTGTGTGTGTGTGTGTGTGTGTGTGTGTGTGTGTCTGTGTGTGTGTGTGTGTGTGTGTGTGTGTGTGTGTGTGTGTGTGTGTGTGTATGTTTGTGCGTGTGTGTGTGTACGTGGGTGCTACATGCTTGCGTACGTGTGTGTGTGTGTGTGCATGTGTGTGTGTGTGTGTGTGTGTGTGTGTGTGTGTGTGTGTGTGTGTGTGTGTGTGAGCGTTTTAATATGCGTGTGCGCCTCTGTGAGACAGTCGACCTAATCACTAGTTTTTGTTTCTTAATGCCGCAGGTCAGGCCGGGGATTGGGATGGGCGGGGGGGGGGGGAGGGGGGGAGGTCGTTAAATTTCCATCGGATTGGTTCAAGATTTTCGGATTTTGGAGAAGAGGAATGACTATTGGGTCCCTCTTGTTTTATGGGAGTTTTATTTTATTTTTTATTTGTCTAAATATTTTACTTTTTGTTTTGTTTTAGCTGTTTAATTTCCTTCCGTTCTCTTCTTCTTCTTCTTTTCTCTTTTCTTTTCTCTTCTTTTGTCTTTTGTCCTTCTGCCTCTCTATCATCTACTCCCTCTTATCGCTTCCTTCTATTTCCCTCCATCTCTTTGCCCTCCATTCTATTCCTTTCTTTATCTTCCCCTCCCTCCGTCCCTCTCCTTCTCCTTCTCCTTCTCCTTCTCCTCTCCCTACGTCCGTCCCCCTCTCCCTCCGTCCATTTCCCCCCTCCTTCTCCCACTCCCTCTCCCTCCCCCTCTACCTCTCCCTCCGTCCATCTCTCTCTCCTTCTTCCTACGTCCTTCCCCCTCTCTTTCCCCCCACTCCCTCCCTACCCCCTCGCCCACTCCCTCCCCCCCTTTCCCCCTTTCCCCCTTTCCCTCCCCCTCTCCCTCCTCCCTTTCCCCCTCTCCCTCTCTCCCCCCCCTTTCCCCCTTTCCCTCTCCCCCTCTCCCTCTCCCCCTCCGCTATTATTTCGGAAGCCCAAGATACTCGTTTTCATTTCTGATTGTGTGTGCCTGCTTGTTAAGCGGAATCTAATTTCTTCGCTTCAACTTAACCTCTTCTCTTCTCGGTCTTTACATCTTGTTAGCACTAATATGGTTTCCTGCAATCAGCTTGTTTTCCCTCTTCTTCTTCTTCTTTTTCTTCTTCTGTGCTGTTTCTCCTTCTTTTTCTCTTTCGATTTTCCTTTTCGCTCGCTTTGCCTCTTTCGTCTTTTGGTATTCCGGGTCTTCGTTGCGTGTTTTTGTGTTTGTGTGTTTCTCTGTGTCTCGGTTTTTCTTTCTGTCTCTTTACTTATGTCTTTCTCTCTCTCTATGTATATAAGGATATTAATATATGTATATATATATATATATTGTTGCTGTTTTTTGTCACTTTAAGTAAATTCATATTGATTGTTATTGATATTTCATCATCATTATCATCATTATCATATTGTTAATTATCTCGAATACTTGCGAGGGAATCGATCTCAGGAGCGTCGAAGCTCAGAAGGAAATTCGAAATTAAATGCCAGCGCTAAACGGAATAACTTGATTAGTATTTTGGGGAAAAGGAAAGAAATCGCCTCTGAGTCCTGATTGGCTGCTTGTTTAAGTTCGTTGTTTGGGTTTGCTTGATTTCGGATTTCTTAGGCGCTTGCATCGAGTAGTTTAAATTGCGCGCGTAACAGCCTGGGCGTCCACGAGCGTATTTTGACATTTTTATTTTTTATTTATTTATTTATTTATTTATTATTATTATTATTTTATTACGTTAGGATTTTTGCTTTCTTTCTCGCTCTCTTTAAAAAAAAAACTCTCTCTCTCTCTTTCTCTCTCTCTCTCTCTCTCTCTCTCTCTCTCTCTCTCTCTCTCTCTCTCTCTCTCTCTCTCTCTCTCTCTCTCTCTCTCTCTCTCTCTCTCTCTCTCTCTCTCTTTCTCTCTCTCTCTCTCTCTCTCTCTCTATATATATATATATATATATATATATATATATATATCTTTCTCTTCTGCATCCATCTATCTATCTTTCTTCCTCTCCCTCTATGCATACCTCTTTCCGCAAACTCATTTTTCCCTACAAATCAGTTTCTCGTCTCTCGTTTCCCTTAATATCACCTGCGAATAGAGTCTCTCGCATGCATTATTCATCCTGGCAACAGGTAAAAGACGCATTTCAGAGATACAATTTGATACTGATAGATACATTTATTCGTGAGTGACCAATAAAATCTGGGCGAATAATTCAGGTTTGTGTCGCCAGGTGGCTCTGCTGTGCTTCAGTTATTGCGCTTTCATCTGCTCTTCTTTTTTTTTTTTTTTTTTCGAATGTCTTTCAAAGTGTTGATATTGCGGCGTTTTTTTCTTTTGGAATTGTTTGTATTATTAAAAAAAATATATATATTTGGTTCAAATCGCGGGAATATGAGTGTGCGCGTGGCTAGATAGAAAGATGAAATAAATGGTTGTGAATGCGTCATTGTGAATCGTTCCGAGAATTTTCCTATTTTGATATACGCGGAAAATTTTACAAACATTTCTACCCTCCCCGGAAAAATGAGAAAATCATTTGCGATTTATAATAACCCAGATATGTAATTTGTGTGTGCTTGTATATGCTTATTAGATAATGATACGAAAGTGATAAGACCAGGACCTGAGGTAACCATGGCAACGGAATAGTTGACGTGCAGCAAAGTTACATCTCGTGCATTTTGAATCCGGAAACTTGTATACAGTTTTGCAAATGGTAAAAAATACTAATGACTGACGCTATGGGCAAAAACTTCATTGCCGTTGTGAAGTTGTAGTTATTTCATTTATTTTTTGCAATGTTTCTGTTATTGAGGTTGTTGTTGTTAATGGAGATGACGTCATTATCTATAAAATGATTTAATTAATATATTTCCTTATTTTTTTATTTTTAGCATTTCTTGGAAGAGTCATTGGCGAGAGGCGGGGGGGGGGGGGGGAGGCAGGATTCGCAAATCATTTATTTAGAAAAAGAAAATTGACGTCACAACCATAAGTGTTTGTTCATGAGGAAAAGGGGGGGGGGGGGGGGTAGGAAGGGAGAAGGGGGAGAGGGGAGAGGGGAGAGGGGAGAGAGGAGGAGGTGAGAGGAAAGGGTATCTGAGTACGACATTATGATACCAAGAATTATATTTGTATTCTGCCTTGGATTCTAATCCTGGTGGCTGTATCCGGGTCTGTAATTCATGAACCAATAATTCCGGGGCGTGCTGAATTTAATGCCTGTTTGGGGGGGGGGGGGGATGGAGGGAGAAAAGGGGGGAGGAAGAGGATAGTGGAGTGAGACTCACAGACACACTCACTCACTCACTTCCTCACTCACTCACTCACTCTCACACACACACACACACACACACACACACACACACACACACACACACACTCACTCACCCACCAACTCACACACACATACAAATATCGGGAATTTTTTTTCCATTATACCTCACCTCTAATTTATTCACTGCTCATTTTCGCCTGTTTAAACAGCTTATCTTCCCAGCTTAAGTTATCCAGTCGGTAATTTCTTTCATTACTAATTGATCAAAGATTCTGTTGCAAAATCCCGCGTGTTTACCTGTGCGACTTTCAAATATTGACTGAGACTGATTCCTGTGTTCTTTAATTGGTATATTTGAATTTTATCAGGGCGTTTCTTATAATAAATTTTTGACTCCGTTTTTTTTTTGTTTTTTTTTAGTTTTTTTT
>NC_061854.1:35851720-35855456 GCF_019202785.1 Penaeus chinensis
TGTATGTGTGTATGTATGTGTGTATGTATGTATGTATGTATGTATGTATCCGTCTCCTCCTCCAGCGCCACCTTCACCCGAAAATGTGTGTCCTTTTAAGCCTCCAGATACAAGACCTCAGCTCGCCGTTGTATCTGTTACGAAGTCTTACGCTGTTCGGGCTCTATGAGTGTGAATAATGCACTTCTCGGAACACATGCAACTTATATTAGGTGTGAATAATGAAATGTGATGGGGGGGGGGGGTAGAGGGGAAGGGGGGGAGGAAGGGAAAGGGGGGGTAGGGAGGTAGAGGAGAAGGGGGGAAGGGGGGAAGTAAGAAAAGGTAGGGAGAGATGGTAGGTAGTATAGAAGGAGAGAGAGAGCAGGGGTAGAGGGAGTGAGGGAGTGAGGGAGAGAGGGAGAGAGGGAGAGGGGGAGAGAGGGAGAGAAAGGGAAAGGGAGAGAGGGAGAGAAAGGGAAAGGGAGAGAGGGAGAGGGAGAGGGAGAGAGCGAGGGAGAGAGAGAGGGAGAGGGAGAGGGAGGGAGAGAGAGAAAGAGAAAGAGAAAGAGAAAGAGAAGGGAGAAAAGGAGAGGAAAAGATACACGGGGAAGGTTGACTAAATTAGTAACACCATATGTCGTATAAAAACGGATGGGGAATAATTAAATATTTTAGAATTTTGACTTTTATATCTGACTTTCTTCCCTCTCTTCATCTTCTTTTTCGTTTTTTCTTTTACTTTCTCTTTTTTTCTATTATGTTTGCTATTCACTTTTAAATTTTTTTTTTCATCTCTTCTTCATCTTCTATTTCGTCTTTTTTATTATTCTATTTCCGTTATTCATTATTATTATTATTTTTTTTACGTTTATAAACTTTCTTAACCATATTCTGATACACTTCAATAAAGATCAAATGATTGATATATTTCTAGAGAATCAAATAGTCTAAAATATTTAAGAATATCGTGATGGCTGTTTGCATGGTCTAACTTATTCGTATCAAAATTGAGACAAGAATTTTGAGTCATTTAAAAAGTTTAAATCTATTAAGCTCATCAAAAAACATTATTTAGAAAAAATATATATATATATACATCATGCACTCATCCATGATTTCAAATATCACCAGACAAGTTATTTACGTTGATATAAGTCTATGCGATTATGATACAGTTTGATTAATAGTTAATAAAAGTCAGATTCATAGTTGTATTTCATTTGTTGTTGTTGTTGTTTTAGTAAATGCGTTTGTTCTTGCACATATCAAGGATTAATTCGTCCCAAATAAGCTCAAAATAAACAGAGCGTCGAACAGCTGTTTCCAAATACACGTGGATTTCCTACATCGCTGATAAACTGATAAGGAGCAAATGGAGTAAAAAAACGAATGTCAAAAAAAATAAATAGGCGAAGGAAGGGATTGATAAAAAATAAAAAAGGTCGATAGATTGCGAGATAAAAGAGGTTAAATCAAATAATGATTTTAAAAAATGAATAAATAGACAAGGAAATTGATCAGTAAAGTGAAAAATTGAAGAAATTGATAAAATTCGCCCAAATATTGCAACTGGTTGATTTATTTTCGTCTGGAGTGTGATACAGAGCGTGCGAATGGGATAAACTATTTTATTGGCGAATTTTGCCTTCGCTGTGAATGCAGTTTGTGTGTGCATGATTGGATCCATTTATTGCATTCTTTTCTTTTCTTGTTTTTCGTTTTTGTTCGTTCCTCCTCTCTCTCTCCTCATGCCTTCAGCAAAAACGCAAAGAGGGATTAGAGAAAATATATATGTATATATATATATATATATATGTGTGTGTGTGTGTGTGTGTGTGTGTGTGTGTGTGTTTAAACGTATATACATTCCCTCTCTCTCTCTTTCTCCCACACTTATCTCTCCTCTAATCCTTTCCTCCCCTCCCCTCCCCCTCCCCCTCCCCCTCCCCCCCTCTCTCCCTCTCTCTCCCCTCCTCCCCTCCCCTCCCCTCCCCTCCCCTCCCCCCCTCTCTCCCTCTCTCTCCCACGCCTCCTCCTGACCCTCTAAATCACACGGAGAGTAATAGATATGATAACACAGCTCGCGAAGAAAATTGTCAAGTCTAATATTTCACTCTTTTATCTGTTTCTCTCGGCCCGAAGGCATGGAAAAGAGTAATGTCAGACGGGAGAAAGAAGGAAGGGGGGGGAGGGGGAACCGGGGAGGGGAGTTAGGAGGAGAGAAGGGGGGGATAGGGTAGGGGATGAAAACTGATTTAGTTTGAAATGTTAACGTTATTGCATTTTTATGTGGGTATATATATGTACACACACATACACACGCACACACACATATATATATATATATGTGGGGGGGGGACATATATATCTACCTATATGTATGTATGTATGTATATGTGTATATATATATATATATATATATATATATATATATATATACATACATATATATACATACATATGCAGAGAGAGAGAAAGAGACAGACAGACATGCAGCCAAATAGACAGAAAGGCAAACAGTCAGTCAGTGAGACCCAGACATACCTACAAACCCCCAGACAGAGAGAGACGAAGAGAAAGAGGATAAGAGAACCAGTTTCCAAAGACTCCTTACCGAGGGGGAGTGAGTGGCACCTGTTAATTGGCAGTCGAGAGAGGGGGTTGGGAGTGGGCGAGGGGGTGAGGGGTGTGGGGAGGGGGAGGGGGAAGAATGCTCTAGGAAGGTTAAGGAGGAAGGGGGAGTGTGGAGGAGGGGGGTATGGGGCCAGGGGGAGTGTGGAGGAGGGGGGTATGGGGCCAGGGGGGAGGGGGGTTAAGGGGAGACACGACAATATTGATCGTGGAATTGTAATTATCCGCCCTTCCTTCCTGGTCCTTCCTAACTTAAACATTATCCTCCGTATTTACTTCCCATTCATTTCCTTTTCCTTCCCTTTCCGCCCCCTTTCTTCCACCTTTCTACCCTCTCCGCTTCCTCCTCCTCCTCTCTCCACTCTTCCTATTCCTCCCTTCCTCGTCTTCTTACTCCCGCCTCCTTCCCTCTTCTGTTTCCATCTCCTATTTTTCCCACCTCTTCCTTCCCCCTCCTAACTCATTCCTTCCCCCTCCTTACCTTCTCCTTCCCCCCTCCCCCACCCTTTCCTTCCCCTCCCCCACCCTTTCCTTCCCCCTCCCCCCACCCTTTCTTTCCCCCCTCCCCCACCCTTTCCTTCCCCTCCCCCACCCTTTCCCTTCCCTTTCCCCCCACCTTTCTTCCCCTCCCCCCTTCCCCCCTACCCCCACCTTTTTCCTTCCCTCCCCAACCCTTTCCCCCTCCCCACTTTTCCTTTCTCCCTCCCCCTCTTTTTCCCCTCCCCCACTCTTTCTTCCCCAACTCATTCCTCACCCACCATCACCCCCTCTCTTCCCACCATTACCTACCCTCCCGGCCCACCCCTTTACTAAAATACAACCATCTTAAAAGTGATTTACCTGCACGTATTTTATTGTCATGTGTTATTAGTATTTACGTTGATGCATAAATCATACTCCCCCGTGTGTCTGTCTGCTTTTTTGCTTTGATGTTTTCAGTGTCTCCCTATTTTGTCATGACTGTCACACAAATTTTATTTAATTTTTTCTTCTGTTTCTTCCTTTTGTTTATTGATTTACGTTATTATCATCCGCCCCGCGAGCGCTTTGAATTGTGATTTGTCGCTAAGGTTGTACGAGATGATGGTTATTCATGGGGCTGGCTTGATTACGTGTTAGAAGG
>NC_061854.1:35860556-35861683 GCF_019202785.1 Penaeus chinensis
GATTTAAATATCGACATTCCTCTCCCCTCCCTCCCTTTTTCCCCCTTCCTTCCTCCCCCTCTCCCTCCCCCCCTCTCCCCCCCCCTTTCTCCCTCTCCCCCCCTTCCCTCTCCTCCCCCTTCTCCCTCTTCCCTCTCTCTCTCTCTCTCTTTTCCTTTCTTCTCTCTCTCTCTCTCTCTCTCTTTTCTTTTCTTTTTCTTTTCTTTTTTTTTTTTTTTTTTCTTTTTCTTTTCTTTTTCTTTCCTCCTCTCCCTCCCCCCTTCCCCCTTCCCCCTTCCCCCCCCATTCTCTCTCTCTTTTCAGACTTTTAAATTTTCCCTATTTACACATTCAGCACGGACAAAAACGAGAAAGCCCAAATTAGCGGAAAGACCCCCAAAGGGATGAGAAAAGGCAACCCCTTTTTACAACCAAGTTGAGCAAGATCAAAAAAAATGACCGGGCGAAAAAGACAAACCCAGCAAAGCAGCCCGAGCAAGCCCGAGAAAGACCAAGCAAAAAAACGAGCAAGCCCGAGCAGGGACCAAGAAGACCGCCCAAAAACCGACCCAAACCGCCCAAGGGCCCAAGCAAGACGCCCAAAGGGCCAAAAGCAAAACAAACC
The DNA here is from genome assembly GCF_019202785.1 of Penaeus chinensis. NCBI lineage: Eukaryota > Metazoa > Arthropoda > Malacostraca > Decapoda > Penaeidae > Penaeus > Penaeus chinensis. The sequence continues at coordinate 35,861,161 of NC_061854.1, forward strand.
CACAAGCGAAACCAAACAGACCCCAAACACCAAACAAGACCAAGGAAAGGGCCCAAGCAAGTCAAAAAAGCCCAAAGGCAAGACGACCAAAACTTGAGAAAGGGACGACAAGACAAAGAAAAAACGAACCAGCAAGCGGACCAAGAAAAAGCCCCAAACGACACAAAACAAGCCCAAGCAGGCAAGAAAGTCAAAAAAAGGGACCAAGCAAGACGACCATGCCCAAAGACAAAACGAACGAAAAGCGACCAAGCAAGCCCCCCCGACATAAAAAAGCCAAAGCAAGCCCAAGCAAGCCAACACCAACAGACCCCCCCACACCAAGAAAAACTCGCGGCGACCATCCGGCCGCCCAGCCTCCCTCGAGGGCCTAATTCTAAAGTTTTCTCGTCCCGGCCCCGGAGTGTCTTGTAGCCAACGCGGGGGGAGCAGATGTGTGCGAAAAAGGCCTCGAGGGGGGGAAAATATAAAAAGGCAAAAGGGGGTTTTGTTGTGCAAGCGGGGGGGGGGGGGGGGTGGGGGG
>NC_061854.1:35861783-35876783 GCF_019202785.1 Penaeus chinensis
GTCTCTGGTTTCGCAACTTTCTTCCTCTATATCCCATATCCCAGTCCTTTTCTTTTCGTTTGTCTTTGTGATTTTTTTTTGGGCCTACGTAACTTTTTTTCTCGTATCTCCTTGTCGTAACAGTTGATACTTACTCTCTCTCTCTCTCTCATCTCTTACTCTCTCTCTCTCTCTCTCTCACTCTCTCTCTCCTCTCTCTCTCTTCTCTCTCTCCTTCTCTCTCTCTCTCTCTCTCTCCTCCTATCTCTCTTTTCTCTCCCGCCCTCACTCTCCTTTCTCCTCCCCTCCCTCCTCACCCCTCTCCCTCCTCCCTTTCCTCTCCCTCTCTCTCTCTCTCGTCCGTCTTCTCTCTCTTCTCATCTCTCATCCTCTCTCCTCCAGTCACTCTCTCTCTCTCTCTCTCTCTCCTCTCGTCCTCTCCCTCGGTCTCATCATCTCGTCTCTCTCCTCACTCCTATAGACATTGATAATCTCTCTTCGTTCTCCTCTCTCCTCTCTCTCTCTCGACTCCTCACTCACACATCTCCACTCTCTCTTTCTCACTCTCTCTCTCTCTTTCTCACTCTCACTCTCTCTCTCTCTTTCTCACTCTCTCTCTCTCTCTCTCTCTTTCTCACTCTCCTTCTCTCTTTCTCACTCTCCTTCTCTCTTTCTCACTCTCTCTCCCCCCCCCCCTCTCTCTCTCTCTCTCTCTCTCTCTCTCTCTCTCTCTCTCTCTCTCTCTCTCTTTCTCTCTCTATTTGTCTGTCTGTCTGTCTCTCTCTCTCACTCACACTCACATTCTCTCTTTCTGTCCCTTTTTCGCTCCCCCCCCCCCCCTCTCTCTCTCTCTGTTTGTCTGTCTTTCTCTCTCTCTCTCACTAACACTCACATTCTCTCTTTCTGTCTCTTTTTCGCCCCTCTCTCTCATTCTCTCTCTCACACACACTCACATTCTCTCTTTCTGTCTCTTTTTCGCCCCCCCCCCCCTCTCTCTCTCTCTCTGTTTGTCTGTCTTTCTCTCTCTCTCACTCACACTCACATTCTCTCATTCTGTCTCTTTTTCGACCCCCCCCCCCCCTCTCTCTCTCTCTGTTTGTCTTTCTCTCTCTCTCTCTCTCTCTCTCTCTCTCTCTCTCTCTCTCTCTCTCTCTCTCTCTCTCTCTCTCTCTCTCTCTCTCTCTCTTGCACATGTACGCTTAATATATATTATCTTATTTCTCCTATCTCCGATACTTTACCCCTCTCTCTTCAGTATCGCTCTTTCGCTACCTCAAAATGCCAAGAAATATATGATAGCTTATGAATACATTAACAAAGTAAATATGCACTCTGTCTTTACATCTAACACTTCACTGACAAAATAAAAACTTCTTCCATTCTTAAAAAAAAAAGGAAAAATATCACAAACACATTTTTCAATACTTACCAAGAAAGAAAAATGAAAAAAATCCGTTAGTTATAAGCACAGTTTTATTTTTAGGAATGATTTTCACTGATGTTCTCGCGTCAAAACACAAGTCCCGCGGTGATGTGTTAATAGCACAAAAACAAGAAATAATGAATTAGAAGACGACGGTAAAAACAATAAAGATAAATTTCAAAAAAGAATGAAATAGAGTTCAAATCACATTTTGTTTGTTTTGTTCCGTATTTTGTCTAAATCTTTGCCAACCGATCCATCGTCCTCTCTCTTTTCGCTAAGTACAAAAACACAGCCAAGTTCTCCATTTTCTCACTCGCCTACGCTCTCCGTCCGCAACACAACAGCGCCAAAATAAATATTCGAAACAACATTCACAACATCAAAAATGTTACGCGTTTAAACCGAAGAGTTTCACAAAATTCCCTTCGCGCTGCACACACACAGCGTAGCCGTTCCCCTCACCAGGGCGGGAGCAGAGCGCGGCGACACCTCCCCTACCACGGTCAAGACAGCACTGAAGAAGCGAACAACATGAACGACCTCCAACACCCCCTGTAGCATCGCAGTCCGGATAATTGCATAATGAACACGCTCCTCCACCCTCGGCGATCACGACCTGTTATCTCACTCGTTTAATACCGCTTAATCGGGCAATGAGTGTGCGATCGGTCCTCCTCGCTATCGGGAATTGGTTGCCACTTCCGTTTTGGAGAAAAGGTCAACGAGGGGTTTTTAAAAGCGAGTTGAGATAAAGGTTCCACGCGCGCGCCGATGGAGCTTCACATTAAGAGGTATGGGCTCGCTGAGGGGCGGCGAGGGGAGGCGTAGGGGAGAGGGACGGGTGGGGCCCGGGAGGGGGATGAGGGAGGGAGGGAGGGAGGGAGGAGGGGCCAGGGAAGGGAGAGAAAGAGGGGACGTGACGGGACGGGAAAGGAATTGACACAGTGAGGGGAGAGAGAGAATAGGGGGAAGGGGGGAAACGGAGGAGGGGAAATGTAGAGATAAGCTCTCAAAAATAGCAAAGAAAAGGAGAGGAAAATGGATTTTAAAAAGAACGTAACGAAGTAGAAGGCAAGAAAAAAAAGGTCGGTGGGAGAGGAAGAGACCCTGTTGAAGAGGGGGAGGGGGAGGGGAGGCGAGAGGGGAGGCGAGAGGGAAGGGGGGAGGTGACAAGCGAGCCGGGACGTCGGCCAGGAAGTCAGATAAGAGTGTGAAGAGTCATTTCAGGTCAGACTGGGTCAAAAATCGTGTCACTCGAACGTGGCAACAGACAAATTCCAGAGGCCTTTGAGAGAGAGAGAGAGAGAGAGAGAGAGAGAGAGAGAGAGAGAGAGAGAGAGAGAGAGAGAGAGAGAGAGAGAGAGAGAGAGAGAGAGACGCGCACACACACGCACACACACGCACACACTGAGAGAGAGAGAGAGAGAGAGAGAGAGAGAGAGAGAGAGAGAGAGAGAGAGAGAGAGAGAGAGAGAGAGAGAGAGAGAGAGAGAGAGAGAGAGAGAGAGAAAAGAAATATATAGAAAGAGATAGGTTGATAGATAGATAGATAGACAGATAAATAGATAGAGAAAGAGAGACGGAGAACGAGAGTATCGGAAAGCGAGAATAACTTAAACACAAATTAATAAAGAAACAGAGACAAACACAAACAGAAATAAAGAGACGAATACAGAGACAGACAGACAGAGAGTCCAGCTTCAACGGTCGTAGGGAGTAGAAGGGAGAGAGGAAGTGGGAAAAGAGGAAGAGAAAGAAGAGGAGGAAGAGGAGGAAGAGGAGGAAGAGGAGGGAAGGAGGGATTGACATTCCGATGACGCATCACTTTCCCTTTTCAGTAACGACACTTAAACCGTCATCACTTTGCTACAAGTTCTAATCACTCGGGGATTTGTGCACACGCCAATCACAACAACATCGCCAACACCTTCACCAACAACAACAGCAGAACTAACACCTCTACCACCACCACCACCACCACCATCACAACACCTCCACCAACACCTTCACCACCATCACCAACACCTTCTCCCCCAACACCTTCACCACCACCACCAACAACAGAACTATTATCTTTACTACCTACAACAACACCTTCACCACCGCCAACAACAACAGACCATCACTTCTACCACTACCGCCACCACCACAACCTACAACAACAACAACAACAACAACAGTGAACAAAAACACAACAGCGCGCGTAAGAACAAGACCGGCGCACGCAAAAACAAAAAGCGGGATTCCACTTCCACATGAAATATTAGGACTCAACTTAACTGTTCGCGAAATATTTAATGACTAAGTATAAGGCCTGAAATATTAATCGGTACCTTGATTAAAGGCGATGCCACGTAAATCCTCAAAGAATTTTCCGCGGCATTAAAAGTATTTTGTTGGCTTCGCAAATCGCCTTCTTTTTACTTTTTTAAAACTTTTTTTTAATTTTTTTTTTTTTTTTTTTTTTTTTTTTTTTTAATGATATACGTTGCCATCAGGTCCTTGGGATTTGCTAACCTACTGGTAAGTGTATACAAACGAATGGAAGTGCATGCATTTATACGTGTGTTGATGTGCGTTTCGTGTGTGTGTGTGTGTGTGTGTGTGTGTGTGTGTGTGTGTGTGTGTGTGTGTGTGTGTGTGTGATATTAACATATCTACTATAGATTTATATATACTACATATATACATACAAATATACCAGAAACATACACAAATACATACCCTCCCCCCCCCCCCCCAACACGCACACATACACCTTCCCCCCAACACACACATCCCCCCTCCCCCCCCAACGCACACACACCTCCCCTTCCCCCCCATCACCTCCCCAAGTCGCTCTTTCTCATCCGGGTAACTTCACCCTCTCTCGCGAGGTTAATAACATCACGGGTGGTTTTTATAATAACACGGTAGCTTTACGCCGTGTGTTGCAACGTCATATTAACGGCGCTTGCACGGGGCCGAGGCGCTGTTCCGACGAGGCAGAAGGCCGGGAAGGAGAGGCTCGCTGAAGGAGGCTGAAGGAGACGGGAAGGCGGCGGAGGAGAGGGAGCAATGCAAGTGTTGGAAAGCTGTAGATCTTGTACTTCATGAATGTATAATTATGTGTGTTTATATATATCTGTATGTGTGCATATATACAAACATATATACATATATAGATACACACACACACACACACACACACACACACACACACACACACATATATATATATACATATATATATATATATATATATATATATATATATATATATATATATATATATGAATATTTACCCCTACCCAGCCACACAAACGCGCTCGAAATGAAACCCCCGCGACTGGGCAATCGAGGTCAGGATTCCCGAAGTTCAAATAATGGCGCCGTAATATTGTGCGTCGAGGCCTCAGTCGGCCCACAAAGGCTTTTCCACGGACCGAAGGCCACACGAGCCACGCAGACCAAATGGAAAGGAAGGGCGATATATATGGATATATGTGCGTACATATACAAGAGATACATATGAAAGAAATATGTATAGATGCATGTGTATGTGTAAACAAACTTATAGACAAATACATATATATAGATATGTATATACATACATATGTATCTATATATCTATCTATAGATACATATATCTATATATCTATCTACACACACACACACACACACACACACACACACACACACACACAAATACATATATATATATATATATATATATATATATATATATATATATATATATATACATACAAACAATGTTGTCGATATAAGATATAGTTCCTTTTGAAAGGCTGCTTACAATCACTTAAAAGTGTCTAGCCCAGTTGATATGCCTCTCAAGTGGCATTTCATTGCACGAACATCTGAAAATGAGGCAGATGTAGGTCCTGACAAACAAGGGAAATTTTTGTTTCATTTTTTTAACATAATGAAGCATAGAACACATTTGTGACCCGATCTTAGACCACCTTGGTATCTAACCCACTTATTTGTTTCAGCCCTGAACCCTTAACCATTAACATTAAACCATTAGCCGATAACCTCCCTGCGGAGTCGGCAGGCGCCCTCAGCAACACGCCGTCGCGCCCTGAGAGCCGAGGGCACGTGGCGGCGGCTGCCCCTCGCTGCCTCGGCCGAAGGGGCAAGGGCGGCTTTGGGGCCAGGGAGAGAGGGGGTCAGGGAGAGTTCGCTCTTCTTTTGCCCTCTTTGTTTGGGCGGCCTCGTGGTGGGCGGCGGCGGGTGACTGGCACTCTTGTTCGCTCTCTCTTCCCTCTTTCGCGTTCTTTCTCTTTCCTCCTTTCTCTCTCTCTCTCTCTCTCTCTCTCTCTCTCTCTCTCTCTCTCTCTCTCTCTCTCTCTCTCTCTCTCTCTCTCGTTCTTTCTTTCCTCTTTCTTTCTCTTTCGCTCTTTCTATTTCTCTTTCGCTCTTTCTATTTCTCTTTCTATACATATTTCTTTCGATCTCTCTCTCTCTATATATATATTTTTTTCCCTCTCTCACTCTCCCTCATCCTCACCCTGTCTCTCCTCCCCCATTTCTCCTCATGAAATCCCCCCCACCCCCCATTCCCCCTACACACACAAAAAAAAAAAAAAAAAAAAAAAACATATTCCTCCTTTTCCATAAAAGAAAAATCCCCGACTATTCCCCCACAACTTCCGGCGGAGAAGGAATGTTACGTTGGCGCAAATTCACGAGCAGGAATCGCCGCCGTAAGATTTTATTGGAAACCTGTTAAGAAATTCAGAATGTACAGTATACCCGGGATATAGTGCACACACAGCGGGGAATAATGCGTCTACTGAGATTCGTTTGTTTTTTTTTCTTTTTTCAAAGGGACTGCGTATTTTGTATGTATTTTACTTTATTTTTTTCTTTTACCGTTATTATTATCAATATTATTGTTGATTCGATTGATTTTGCCTTTATTATTATTATTGTTATTTCTATTATTAACATGATCATAAATCATTATTATAATCATTACTATTATCATCATTACCACTATCAGTATCAATATCTTTCGTATTATTATCCCCATATAATTTTGCTTGTGTTTCGTACGTCCATTCGTTAACACATTAAGCTTACAACTTACGTTTAAAGTCTTCTTCGTTGTGATTATCACTCTTATGCCTAAAATTATATACCATGTGACTGCGGACTTAAACTCATTTCATTTTGGTGAAAAATGGGGTGATAATTAACATAAATATCATATTACGAATCGTTATCATATTCTAATCATATTCTAACTATATTTATCGCATTACCATAATCATTATTATTATAATTTTAATAATAACAATTATTAATATCATATCTTTATTGCTATTATTATTATCATGATTATCATTATCATCATTATTATTATTATTATTATCATTATTAATCGAGGCAAGTACACTTTATTGCAGTAGTTAGACCTTCAGTTTATGCACATTTATTATTTTATTTACGACTTAAAGAAGAAGAGGAAGAACGAATTTATGGAAGATTAAGGAATGAGAAGGAATGGCAAAGAGGGAAAAGGAAAGGAAGAGGGAGAGGGAGAGGGAGAGGGAAAAGGGAGAAGGGAGACGAAAGATAGAAAGAGGAGAGTGAGAGAAAAAGAGAGGAGTACTTTTTTTCTCGTTAATTATTGTTGTTCTTGCTATTATTCTTGTCATTATCATTATCACTGCCATTAAATGATTATTATATTTGCTATCATGATCAAGATGATGATCAATGTACTATAATTATTACCGTTACTAGCATTTTTATCATTATCCTTATTATCAATGTTATTATTATTATTATTATTATTATTATTATTATTATTATAATTATTATTATTATTATTATTATTATTATTATATTTATTATTACCATCATCATCATCATTATTCTCAGTATTAGCATGTTTATCATTATTATCCTTATTATCTTCATTATTACTATTATCATACTTACAATCATAAGCATTTTCATATCATTATCATTATCATTCTTATTATCATTATTATTATCATCATTATTATCATTAGCATTACTTGCATTGTCATTATTAGCGTTACTTTTATTATTGTCATTATCAACTTCATCTTCATCATAATCATATCATTATTATCTTTATCATTATTATCGTCATCAGTATCATGACGAATCAAAACTATTGCCATTATTATAATAATCATCATCACATCAAAATCACCATTCATAGCATTATCATAATTTACTTCAACTTCCTAAATTAGTATCATATATATATATATATATATATATATATATATATATATATATATATATATATATTTTTTTTTTTTTTTTTTTTTTTTTTTTTTTTTTTTCACCGATTTCATTTCACATTTTACTATTTATTATATATTATTTTACTATTTCTATTTCCTATTCCTGCTTCCTTCCTTCGTCCCTTACTATTTCGTTCGCCTTTCTTTCTATTTGTTCGTCTTTCTCTTTCTACGTCGATTTCTGTTGTCTCTATGCCTCGTTCTCCTCTCCTCCTCTTTCTCTCCCTACGTCTCCGCGTTTCTTCCTTTTTCTCCTCCTCTTCCTTCCATCTTTCTTCTCCTCCTACATCTCTTTCGCTTATCCCTAGTCTTTCTCTTGTACTTTCTCCTTCTTCCCCTCCTTCTCTTCCTCCTCACTTCTTCTTCATCTTCTCTAGTTCCTATCCCTCCTCCTGTATTTTCTCCTCCTCCTTCCCCTCCTCCCCTCCTCTTTCGCCTCCTACGTCTCCTTCTTCCCCTCCCCCTCCCTTTGTACTTTAAGTCCTACACCTAACATTTGTATAAGCATCACACACTCCCACACGCCTCGCAACCTATCACAGAGAACACCCATCACCATGACAAAAAAAAAAAAAAAAAAAAAAAGAAAAAAAAAAGAGAAAAAACGAGAAAAAAACGAGAAAAAAACGAGAAAAAACATTCAACTCAACTCAAGCTTCGCAATGCAGGGCCATAAAAGCTTCCATTCTTCTTCTTTTCGTTTCTCTGTGTCTCTGTTTCTGTTTCTGTCTCTCTCTCTCTCTCTCTCTCCCTCCCCCTATCTCTTTCTCTCTCTCCCCCTTTCTCTTTCTCTCTCACCCCCTTTCTCTTTTTCCCTCTCTCTCTCCCCTCCCTCCCTCCCTCCCTCCCTCCCTCTCTCTCTCTCTCTCTCTCTCTCTCTCTCTCTCTCTCTCTCTCTCTCTCTCTCTCTCTCTCTCTCTCTCTCTCTCTCTCTCTGTCTCTCTCTCTCTCTCTCTCTCTCTCTCTCCTTTTTTTTCTCCGAGACCATTTCTACTCGGACACCGACATTTCTTAAAACACGATCGTATTGGAAGTATCGTCACGACTGCATACGAGAGCAGCTTAAGCACGGAAGGTCCTGCGCGAATATGAATGTTGCATCAGATTCAAGCTCGCTACTCTCGCCCTTCGCTGCCCGATCTTTAGAGACCTGCTGTTATTTGTGGGTATGTGTATAGCACGTGTATACGTATACATACACATACACGCAAAAAGAGGCGTTTCCTTTCTTTGCAACTCTGGTAGGGGTAATTATCACCACAGGTTGCACGTTCAGAAGTTCGACAAACGGAAACCATCTTATCACACTCACTGCAGGCGAATGAGGCCTATTATGATCACCTCAACCGTTTCCTTTCATTTAGGCCTATCGCCAGGCTCCTCTTCCTTCGCGTATCGCTCTAACACAGTTCTAACGCAGCACAGCACACAGCCTCCTCTGCTCCTTCCCTTCTTCCACCCCCGTTGGAAACCATACGAAAAAAAAGAACACAATCCCATTCACAATCACCCCTATAATTACCACCCACTTTCTCCCCCCTCCCCCCCCCCCCTTAAAGAAACTTCCTCAACTTCCTCCCCTTTAACCCCCGCCCCCGCCCCCCCCCCCCACAATCCGCCCACAATTCGCCCACCTGATAGAAACACCACAGAAGAAGCACTGCCACAACAGGGCCTCCTAAACACAACGGAATCCGACGGCCGCCCTCCTGCCTTGCGCTGAGGTCGAGATCTGTCCTTATAATCTGACTTCCGTTGACGCCCCTCCGATTGTCCGTACGGGGGGCGTGAACGGCGAGGACGCGGAGGGAAGGGAGGGGAGAGGAGGGAGGGGAGGGGCGTGGAGGGGAGGGGAGGGGAGGGGCGGGGAGGGGCGGGGAGGGGAGGGGAGGGGAGGGGAGACGAAGGAAGGGAGGTTAGGGATGGTTGGAAGGGTGAGGGTGAGGGTTGGGAGGAAAGGGAGGGGAGGGGAGGGAGGGAGGTTGGGAAGGAAGGGAGGGAAGTGAGTGGGAAGGAGGGAAAGATAGGCAAAGAGGGCAGGATAGCGGAGAAGATATGTGGCATATGAGGGAGGGAAGGAATGAAGGTAGGAGAGGGAGAATGGGGGAGAGGAAGATGGGGAGGAGGGGAAGACAGGGAAGAATGGAGGAGAGGGAGAATAGAGAAGAGAGGGGGACAAGGAAGAATGGGGGAGAGGGAGAATAGAGAAGAGATGGAGACAGAGAAGAATGGGGGAGAGGGAGAATAGAGAAGAGGGGAGAAAAGAAATAATGGGGGAGAAGGAGAATGGGGAAAAGAGGGAGACAAGGAAGAATGGAGGGAAAGTGGACTGGGGAGGAGGGAAGATGGAAGGAGGGGGATAGGGAAGAGGGGGAGGGAGCGGAGTACCCAGTGCGAGTGCAGGTCAAATGGAGGTGTTAGGGAGGAGGTCGAACGGAAGGAAAAGTTAGAGAGGAGGAGGATGAGGACGAGAGGGAGGAGGAGGAAGGGTAGTAGGGAGGGGATAAGAGGAGAAGGGAGGAGGAGGAGGAGAAGGAGAAGGAGGAGGAGGAGGAGGAGGAGAAAGAGGAAGAGGAGGAGGAGGAGGAGGAGGAGGAGGAGGAGGAGGAGGAGGAGGAGGAGGAGGAGGAGGAGATGATAGAGGAGAAAGAGGACGAGGAGGAAGATGAAAAGGAAGAGGAAGAGGAGGAAGAGGAAAGTAGGAAATAAAGCAAGAAAATATGGAAGGTAAGATGAGGATTAGACATGAGGAAGAACAGGACAAAAGAAAAGAAGAGACGATTTCATATATTCACGAAGGAGAATTACGAAAATATACATGCATACACACATACACGGATTAAAGAGAGAGACACAGAATGGAGAAAAAGAAGAGAAGGAAGAAAGAACAGAAGGAAGAAGGAAGAAAGAAGAGAAGGAAGAAGGAAGAGAAAGAAGAGAAGGAAGAAGGAAGAAAAAGAAGAGAAAGAAGAAGGAAGAAGGAAGAGAAAAAAGAGAAAGAAGAGAAGGAAGAAGGAAGAAGGAAGAGAAAGAAGAGAAGGAAGAAGGAAGAAGGACGAGAAGGAAGAAGGAAGAGAAGGAAGAAAGAAGAGAAGGAAGAAGGAAGAGAAAGAAGAGAAGGGAAAAGGAAGAGAAGGAAGAAAGAAGAGAAAGAAGAAGGAAGATAAAGAAATGAAAGAAGATATAGAAGAAGGAAGAGAAAGAAGAAGGAAGAGAAGGAAGGGAAGGAAGAAAGGAAGAAGGAAGAAGGAAGAAAGGAAGAAGGGAAGGAGAGAGGACGCATCCCTGACGCTGCCAACGCCTCCGAAACAACGAGCCAAAAGGGTGACGTGAAAGGCCCTTAAAATTAGGGTATAGGGAGACCGGATGGAAAATAAACAAGCTTGAAAATAGATAATACGAAAATAAATAAGTGGTTACAAACAACAAGCAGATTTAGATAGATAAAGCCTAATAAATAATCAATTAAAGAGATAAATTTATATGAGAGAGTTATATATGTATGATATGGTGAGTGTCTTTTCTTATATTCTTATAAGATAGGGATTATTTCGATGATTCGCTTTTGTACATTTCTGTTGGCTAATCAAAATTTAATCAGTTATATCTAAACCTATATATATATTTTTTTTTTTTCGAGAATGCATAAAAATGATTCTGTTTTTGCAACATTCATTTTGCATTCATTCTTCCATTCCCCTTCGTCTTCTTCCTCTTTTATTCTTTCCCCTCTCTTCCATTCCCCTTCGTCTTCTTCCTCTTTTTATTCTTTCCTCTCTTATTCTTCCCCCTCCATTCCATTCCCCTTCCTCTTCTTCCTTCTCCCCTTCCTCTGTCATCCCTTTCTCTTCTCCTCTCCTCCTTCCTCCTCCATCATTTCCTCTCCTTTCCATTTCCCTTCCTCTGTTATCCATTTCTCTTCTTCCTCCCCTTCCGCCTCCCTTATTCTTTCTTTTCCTTTCCATTCCCCTTCCTTTGCTATCCTTCCCGCTTCTTCCTCTTCTTCCTCTTCCATTCTTCGCCTCCTTTCCATTTCCCTTCCTTTGTCATCCTTTCCTTTTCGTCTTCTCCTTCTTCCTCCCTTATTCTCTCTTCTTCTTTCCATTCTTCTTTCTCTGTTATCCCTTCCTATTCTTCCTCTCCTCCTTCCTCTATTCTCCTTTCCCTTTCTTTCCCCACCCCTTCCTGTCTTCCTCATCCCATCCTCGTCAATCCTTTCCTCTCCCCTTTCCTTTCTTCCTCTCCCCCTTTCTCCTCCCTACTGTCCCCAAAGTCTCCCTCACCCCCCTTCCCTACCCCCCACCCCCCTCCTCCCACATCAACACAGCAAAACCAATAAACTGCCACAGGAACCGCTCGTCCCTTGTGTGTGTGTGTGTGTGTGTGTGTGTGTGTGTGTGTGTGTGTGTGTGTGTGTGTGTGTGTGTGTGTGTGTGTGTGTGTGTGGGTGTGTGTGTGTGAGGAGAAGGAGGAGGAGGAGGAGGAGGAGGAGGAGGAGGAGGAGGAGGAAGAGGAGGAAGAGGAGGAAGAGGAGAAGGAGGAGGAGGATAAAGAGGAGGAGGAGGATGAAGATGAGGAAGAGGAAGAGGATGGGGATGAGGAAGAACAAGAGGAAAGAGAAGGCAAGTGATAAATAAGAGGAGGAGGAAGAGGAGGAAGAGGAGGAAGAGGAAGAAAGGGGGGGGAGGGGAGTAGAAAATAGAAAGGGGACGCATATCAAAGGGACGCGGTTATGTGTCAGAAGCTCCACAACTGTACCCCTTCATCGCTCAAACTCTCTCCGATCTAAAGGCAAATTGGGACCTCCCCCTCACCCCCACCCCCACCTCACCCCCACCCGCCCCTTGCGAGATGCCTATGGTGTGTACATGGGAGGGGAGGGAGTGGAAGGGGGGGGGGTAGAGGAGGGAGGGGAAAAGGGGAGGGAGGGGAAGATGGGAAGGAGGGGAGAGGGGAAGGAGGGGAAGAGGGGAAGGAGGGGAAGAGGGGAAGGAGGGGAAGCGGGTAGGGAGGGGAAGAGAGGAGGCAGGGATGAGGGGAAGGAGAGGGAGATGGGAAGAGAGTTAAAGAGGGGAAGGTGGGGAGGAAGGGGAAGAAGGGGAAGAGGGGAAGGAAGGGAGGAGAAGAGGGGAAGAGAGGAGGGAGGGGAAGGAGGGGTTTAAAGAGAGGCAGGAGGGGAAGGGGGTAAAAAGAGGTGGGGATGAAAGAGGATAGGGAGAGAAAGAAAAGTTATGTGGAAGAAGGGGAAAGGGATAATTACTTGTGTTGGAGAAAGAACAGGTTGTGTAGTAGTGTTGGAGAACTTATGAACACTGTGTATTTTTTATTATTTCATTCATCTTCTTATCCATTATTACTGTTATTATTATTATTATTATTATTATTATTATTATTATTATTATTATTATTATTATTATTATTATTATTATTATTATTATTATTATTATTATTATTATTATTATTATTATTATCATAAATTTTTTTTTTTTTTCTTTATTTGATTTTGAGTATGGGAGGCAAAGAAACGAAAAACGACTTTACATAAACACGATCTCCAGTCCCTGAACACCCAACGAATGATTTACAAGCACCCATCCACATGTAACCATAGGCATCTACGTATCCCTGTACATATACATCCATGTACGTATACACCCCACCACACGTGTTCGTACGTACATCCCCTTCCTTCCCAAAGTCGGTTTGTGTCTTGATTAATTTGTTGTTTACACGGTAGCAGCGACAGGGACACAGTTGCCATGTCGCCTCCTGACTCTCCAATTCAGAACAGACGCCCTTCCCTTGGTAACAACAAAAGCAATTTCAAAGAGTCATTAGAAACACGAATTATTCTTTGTGGAATAGGGACTAATTGGCAAGATGTGTTATTCATCTGGGATAAGAGAGATTCTTGATTTCCGGAAGGTGACGGAAGGCTATGGGAGTGATATGCAGAATAATGTAGATTTAAATAAAGGCAAATTTGTTAATTGTAATTAATAAATAAATAAATATATAAATAAATAAAAATAATATAGGAAATAAAAGTTCGCTAAGCTACATAGGCCTATTTTATACATCCCCTCCCCCCCTAAAAGAATGAAGAAAATAAAATAAAATAAAAAAAATCGTTTTTCAAAGCAATAACTGGAAGGTCCCACCCAGTCTTTCTCACTCCATGCGGTGCAATGATGAAAAACTCCCTTTTTTCTTGTACTTTTTTCTCCCTTTTTTCATTTTTATTTATTTATTTTAGATTTCTTTTCCTTTTTCTTATTCCCCCCTTTCTCTTTTCCTTCCCTTTAATCTGTTCTTTTACCATATTGTTTTTCCTTTTTTTTTTTCTCTCTCTCTCTCTTTATCTCCCCTCCCTCCCTTCTCTCTCTCTCTCTCTCTCTCTCTCTCTCTCTCTCTCTCTCTCTCCTCTCTCTCTCTCTCTCTCTCTCTCTCTCTCTCTCTCTCTCTTCTCTCTCTCTCTCTCTCTTCTCTCTCTCTTTCTCTCTCTCTATCTCTCTCTCTCTCTTACTCTTACTCTTTTATACGTTTTTCTTTTCCATTCTCTTCTCCCCTTTTTCTTCTTCTCCCTATTTTACATATTTTCTTTTTCTCTCTCTCTATTCATTTCCATTCTATTACTATTCTATTCTCTTTTCCTTTTTTTTTTCTCTCTCTTTCGCCCCAGCCTCAACGAGCCAACCACGTCCGCGCTTCCGTCCGCCTGTTTATAAATCATTCACCCCGGCCGCCCTCACGCCCTCTCTCTCGCCGCGCGTTTCACTCTTATTCTGTCTTTGTCTGTCTGTCTGTCTGTGGGGTGGGGTGGGGGATGGGTGGAAGGGGGTGGGTCTGTGTTTCTTCCTCGGTTCGGTTTTATTTATTTTTTTCTCTCTTCTTTTTTTCTCCTTATTTCTTTCTTTCTTTTTCTCTTGCTTTATTTTGTCTCTCTTTCTCTCCCTTTCCCTCCCTTCCCTTCTTTCTCTCTCTCCTACTCTCTCTCTCTCTCGCCCCCCCCCCTCTCTCTCTCTCTCTCTCTCTCTCTCTCTCTCTCTCTCTCTCTCTCTCTCTCTCTCTTCTCTCTCTCTTCTCTCTCTCTTTTCTCTCTCTTCTCTCTCTCCCTCTCCCTCTCCCTCCTCCTCTCCCTCTCCCTCTCCCTCTCTCTCTCTCTTTCCAAAATGCTGACGACTCCAACTCCGGCCGCATCTCCCGCTCTCCATTTTCTCTTGTCGAACTCGTAAAGATGCTTTTTATAGCATGCAAGCGCAGATGGTTTTGACGGCGCGCGCACGTTAGGATAGAGAAAGGAGA
>NC_061854.1:35879283-35884389 GCF_019202785.1 Penaeus chinensis
GGGGAGGGGAAGGGGGAGGAGGGAAGGGGAGGGGAGGGAGGAGGGAAGGGAAGGGGAGGGAGGAGGGGAGAGGGGAGAGGGGAAGGGGGGGAGTAGCGAAGGACGCATACACATAGACGGACACAATTAAACACACACACACACACACACACACACACACACACACACACACACACACAAACACACACACACACACAAACACACACACACACACACACACACACACACAAACACACACACACACACACACACACACACACACACACAAACACACACACAAACACAGACACACACACATACACACACACACACACACACACACACACACACAATCATATACATATTTATTACAATTAACCTTGCTCAACTAAATCTGACTCAAACCAGTCTATCCTTATTCATCTTTTATCGTTTATTCACCTAGGTTTATTAATCAAGCAAAAACGTAGAGAGCAAAAATAAACCATTAATTTCTCAGGCTAAGTTCAAATCTTTCTACTGTGTGCTTAACATTCTCTTATCACATTTATGATTAATTCTTCCTTTCGCTTTCAATAGAAGTCTTATCAAAAGTATAAGCTTCCATTATTCTCGAAAAAAGATCTCAATTCTTCTTAACGCATTCACTGAATTTTATAACTTTCGGTATTAGTGCAAAAAGATAAAAAAAATAAAGCTTGACTTGCTTCGACTAAATGTTTATTTCAGTCAGCATATTTCTTACCACAGTTAATTAAAGTTAATCACAATTAAATAACTGATAATCTAATGTTTATTCATTTCTATCTTCACATAACCCATATCATTTTAATTTGGTAAAGTTGGATTATCCAGCAAAATGTGCATCAAAATCTCAATTTGAACTGAACATTCTGACAACTTTATAAATCTATATACATATATCACTTTGTTTTTACACAATCCAATATCCATTTAATGTTATCACAGTTGAATAACTCATCAAAGGATGCAGCAAGAGTGTGGAAATACATTATACACTGGCATAAGTGTATAAATGTATTTTGAAAAAGAAACAAATATACACCATGCCCTCTGGCAAAGGCCAACAAGATATATAGAAATAGCAATACCAGTGATCGGTGAAATTATTCATTGCTTTTATCAAAACACACCATGCCCTTAGGCCGATTCCTAAAAGCGAATGTGTCTAAAGACTTGGAAGTTATTACTGAAGATTAATTACTTCTAATAAAGCACGCAATGTTCAATATTGAGGGAATAAAACAACAAAACTGGCAACTATGATATCTCAAAGATCAAAACAACATATAGTTTATTAATGTTAGATGCAGAAAGAAATCATGGTAATTGTTACCGAAAGCTGCCTCGCAAAAAAGTCCGTTTTCAGAAAAGGCGAGACAAGTTTCGAACAATGCAATGATAAGTGACTGTTTAGCCGCACGAAAGTAAACATTGTGTATCATGCGAACCTAGAAATCCAACCAAACCTTACCTACCTTCCACATATTCTCTTGACATCAATTGTTATAGAAAAGAAATTGTGACACACACCGTCAGTATGGTGAGTACAGATGCGCTGCACAATCACAGTCTTACTTGGAAAACGAGACATTAAGGACTCAGGCTGTGTGATGGTGTCGTAGACTTGGTCTCTGAGCAGTGAAAAGCAGCGGAGATTTCCGTTATTTCCCGGTAAATATGAGGCCGCTGCAGATAAACCGGTATTGTTTCATACTCTATTTTTATGCTCTATAAGATGGCAGTGCCCATTTTCCTATAGCTCTGTGCGTCGCTCTCGGGAACATTAACCGTCATATTGGAAACTTTGTACTTGAATGATACTAAACTTAGAAGCTCGCCCCCACCCCTGCTGGAGTCCGCCGGGTCAGCGTTATTTACATCTGACAACTCCATCTCATTATTATAATGTATAACGTCGAAGCTTCTTGAGATAATGATATACACATATATATACATATACACACATACACACGCACACACACACACAAACACACACACACACACACACACACACACACACACACATATATATACAAATAAACACATACACATATCTGTAGATCAGACTTAGACACGATAGTGTGTGAGCTGCCGTAGATATGATGTTGAGTTGAGAACCACCAACCATGATTGCCAAAAGAACTGCGGTGAAGCGGCTGGCAGTGCAACTGTTAGTCCATGGCAGATGTTGAATATGTCTGGCGGAAGTTTAAATCTACTGAACAAACTTAGGGGCCTTTACTTTGTTTATTTTATAGCTCCTGTGCACATTCCAAAATATAATGTGTTTGGGATGCTACGGCTGATCAGCCCAATGATCATTCCGTTTCATGATGATGATATATATATATATATATAAATACATACACAAGCATAGAAGGACGATTCGAAATTAACTGACGGTCAAAGAGAATAGCGAAGCGACGAGGGGAAGGAGAAAGAGCAAAAGCGAGAGAGAGAAAAATGCGAAGGAGACGGACTGATCAAACAATCAACGTGGATTGCATTTCTGAGAAGGAATATAATCATCAAAGTAATTTATCATTGCAACGATTAAACTATCTAATATGCATTGCTGTTGTGTGTGTGTGTGTGTGTGTGTGTGTGTGTGTGTGTGTATGTGTGTGTGTGTGAGTGTGTGTGAAATAGCACCAATACACACAGACGCACATACATACATACATACATACATACATACATACATACATACATACATACATACATACATACATACATACATACAAGCATACATACAAGCATACATACATACATACATACATACATACATACATATATATATATATATATATATATATATATATATATACATACACACAAACAAACAGGCAGACACACAGATAGAAAGGTACAGGCACACAGGAGAGAGAGAAAATGAGAATAAGAAAGAGAGAAAGAGAAAGAGGGTGAGAGAAATAAATAAATAGAGAGAGAGAGAGAGAAGGATAAAGAGAGACATAGAAATAAATTTTTAAAAAATCTCCTTTCCCTCATTCCCTCTCCTCCCCCTTTTCTCTTCATACAATTCCCCCGCGAAATGTACGAGAAGAAAAACAACAACAACAACAACGACAGCAAAAAACAAACATAGCGAAGAAAAAAAGACACAGCCTCTGTTCGACGTTGCAAAGGAGTATAATTCTAGTTTTTAAAGATGTCAACAAACTTTGCCGAGAAAAATCCCTTTTGTCAACAGAGAGAGCGAGTGAAGCGAGCGAGGGAGAGAGAGAGAGAGAGAGAGAGAGAGAGAGAGAGAGAGAGAGAGAGAGAGAGAGAGAGAGAGAGAGAGAGAGAGAGAGAGAATAGAGAGAGGGAGAGGGAGGGAGGGAGGGAGGGAGGGAGGGAGGGAGGGAGGGAGGGAGGAAGGAAGGAAGGGAGGAAGGAAGGGAGGGAGGGAGAGAGAGAGAGTGAGAGAGTGAGAGTGAGAGTGAGAGTGAGAGTGAGAGAGAGAGAGAGAGAGAGAGAGGAGAGAGAGAGAGAGAGAGAAGAGAGAGAGAGAGAGAGAGAGAGAAAGAGAGAGAGAGAGAGAGAGTGAGACAGAGAGAGAGAGAGAGAGAGTGAGACAGAGATAGAGAGAGAGAGAGAGAGAGAGATGAGAGAGAGAAGACAAAAAGCAGAGAGAGAGAGATATGAGAAAAGAAGAGAAGAGAGAGATTGAAGAGAGGAGAGAAAAGAGAGGAGAGAGGAGAAAGAGAGAGAGGAGAGAGGACAGATACAAAAAAGCCAGCCAGCCCAAACCCGCGTCGAGAAACGAAAAGAGGGGAAACAGACAAACTGAACAAAATAAAAAAAGAGGGAGAGGAAGAAGGAAGAAAAGGAGGCAGTAAAAACGAGGCCGTTTCTTCGCATGATAGCGTACTGAGACGGAGAGAATTAAAGAAATAAGAAAGAGGAGGGGGAGAGAGAGAGAGAGAGAGACGAGAGGATATAGAGAGAAGAGGAGAGAGAGAGAGAGAGAGAGAGTAGAGAGAGAGAGAGAGAGGAGAGAGAAAAGAATAAACAAATTGAAGAACCCGGGGGGGATCAAGCGAAGAAAGAGAGACGAGAGAATGGGGAGGAAAACTTCGAGAGGAGAGAGAGAGACGAGAGAGAGAGAGAAAGAGGGGAGAGCGAAGGAGAGATAGAGAGAGAGAGAGAAAGAAAGACTAAAGACCATGACAAAGACAAAGACAAAGACAAAGACAAGACAAAGACAAAGACAAAGACAAAGACAAAGACAAAGACAAAGAAAAAAGGGCAAAAGGGGCAGAGACCAGCAGAAAGACAAACAACACACGAACATAATCAAGGAAAAAAATCCAGAAAATCAATGAAAGAGAAAGGTAATCGAAAAAAAAAGATAAATAAAAACAAACTCAAGATAACACTATTGAAACACTTGTGCACAATACCTTAGTGCCAATCCCTTACCTTAAATAGTACCGAGATGAAACAAGGACATTCAAGGGACATTACCTGGAAGACAAGAAAGATACACATTAGACACTATTGAAAATAATGATGATGATAACAATAATAATGATGATGTTGAAGATAATAATAATGGTCATAATAATGATGATAATAAGGATATAAATATCCAGAAGCAAAAGTAACACACACACACACACACACACATACACGAACAAAAATACGCACACGGAAACAAACACATGTACAAAAACAAGCACTTCTTACACACACACAAACAAACACGCATACAAAAAACAAACAAGAAAATCAACCCCCCTACAAACAAACAAACAAAGAAATCAACCCCGAAGCCCCCCCACACACACGCACAAACAAATACACTCACACAAACAAACAAAGACAAACGGACAAACAGACAAACAGACAAACCACAACCCCCCCCCCCCCGAAGCCAGTGGGACGCCAATAGCATCTCCATCAAACATTAATTCCTTCTTTTTTTTTTTTTTTTTTAATCTAAAAATGGGCACTGGTATGACATTCCCCCCAGAGTTGGTTTTTTGCGGGGGGAAAAAAGTAGAATCTGGTGGGTTTAAATTTTTTTTTTTTCTTTTCGTCTTTCGTTTTTTAAATTTTTGTTCTGTCGTTTTTTTCGTTATTGATTTGGTATTT